>NC_058417.1:19879300-20044117 GCF_002201575.2 Neomonachus schauinslandi
AAAAAAAAAAAAAAAAAAAAAAAAGACTTTGACAGGGGCACCTGGGCGGCTCAGTCAGTTAAGTGTTTGAGTCTTGATTTCAGCTCGGGCCATGATCTCAGGGTTGTGAGATCAAGCCTCATGTCGGGCTCTGCTCTAAGCGTGGAACCTGCTTAGGATTCTCTCTCTCTCTCTCTCTCCCTTTGTCCCTCCTGCCTGTGTGCTCTCTTTCTCTAAAAGTAAATTTTAAAAAATAGTTTGTAAAAAAGAAAAAAGATAACAGTTTGATAACATGATCCTTTCTTGAGCTTGCAGTGAATGAACATGGAGCCCCAAGCTCTGCCCACGTTTCCAGAACTCCTCCTGTGCCACCAAGAACCAGATCCAAGCTTTGTAGGCATGGAGAGGATGAGAACAGGGATCAATGGAAGGGGTTCATCTGGGAAGGCCTACTGGAGGGGGTGAGCGTTAAGCCAGATTTTGAAGGCAAAAGACCATAGAACCCAGGAAGAGAGAAGGGGGACTGCAGACAAAGGCTCATTCTACCTGGCCTGCTCTGAACTCAGATCCTTTCCTGTTACTCCCTCCTGACACGGCTTCAAACCCCTGTGCCTTGGCCTAGTTCACCTGGCCAGCCCTGTCTGGACTTCTGCCTAGGTTTAGCCAAATGTCCCCTGCTAAGGCCACAGTCCCAGGAATATATGGATAGTCCCTGCCTCAGCTCCCCAGGCAGCTCTGTGGGCTCTGGGCTTGGGAGAGCTCTATCTCATCGTAAGAAGGGTCTAGATGTGGTCGTGGAGGGCAGGTGGGAGGCGACAGAGGTCCCAGGAGGCTGGAAGTTAGCAGGACCGGCCACCTGGTTTCTAGGAATCAGGCCGACCACAGCGTGGCAGCCAGGACTCCAGTGAGGATTCATCATGGCAGCATTAGGCTGCCGAGAGTAGGACCAGTCCACAGATAAGGCTTGAGAACCAGTTCCTGGGCTCACCAGGCATTGCAGTTCCCTTAAAGGCCCTCAGGAATGATGGCCTCCCACAAGCACAGTTTTGGGTTCTAGTCCTAGAGACCTCTCTACAAACTCGCCCATCTAACCAAGGTCTGCCCACCTCTTCCCAAGCAAGGATGTCTCAGGACACGAACTCCTCATCATCCTTCAGTTCTCACTCATTATTCTTTCTTGAGCTTGCAGTGAATGAACATGGAGCCCTAAGCTCTGCCCACGTTTCCAGAACTCCTTGCTTTAAATAGGCAATAGATTTGAAAAGACACTTCACCAACGAAGACATACCAATGGCCCATAAGTGAGCACAGGAAAAGATACTATCTTTGGCTATTAAAAAGAAAATTAAAACCACGATAAGGTACAATTACATGTATATAGAATAGCTGAAATTAAAAGCAAAAACAAGGGGCGCCTGGGTGGCTCAGTCGTTAAGCATCTGCCTTCGGCTCAGGTCATGATCCCAGGGTCCTGGGATCGAGCCCCACATCGGGCTCCCTGCTCCGCGGGAAGCCTGCTTCTCCCTCTCCCACTCCCCCTGCTTGTGTTCCCTCTCTCACTGTGTCTCTCTCTGTCAAATAAAATCTTAAAAAAAAAAAAAAGAACCAGATCCAAGCTTTGTAGGCATGGAGAGGATGAGAATGGGGATCAATGGAAGGCCCTCCCTGACCACCATGGGACCAGGCTGGGCCCCTGCCTGCTTGCTCCCCTCAGCAGCCTTCGCTCGGAACCATGATTGCTGCTTAGTTATTTGCCCTGAGCACCGTTGCATTCCCCTATGTCTGGCAATGTGCTGACACTTAGTAGTTGCTCAGTAAATTGTGATGGACGGCTAACACATAGGTGCATGGAAGGAAGGAACGGTGAACATCAGGATAGGTTCTGGAGCCTATACTGGAGTGTTTGAACTTGGTGGGTTCTTAAAACCCTCTGTGGTTTGGTAGAATGGGGTATTCCTAGTCCTTACCTAACAAGTAGACTAGTTAAGAGTATCCAGTGAGCCCAACACACGTGAAGAGCTTAGAACCACCTCGGCCACAGAAGAGCTCAGTGAATATTGCTTCTTGTTAACTATTATAGAAGAAAGAGGAAGGGGGGATGAGGCCTGTTTAGTCCAAGGAATGTGCTGGCTGGGGAAACGGGTCAGGGCTCCCCGAGACTCCCGTTCTGACCCTTTGCCACACCATGTGTCCCACGCAGATGAGCAACAAGCGGTCCAACAGCTTCCGCCAGGCCATCCTGCAGGGGAACCGCAGGCTGTGCAGCAAAGCCCTACTGGAGGAGAAAGGGCTGAACCTCTCCCAGCGGCTGATCCGCCACGTGGCCTACGAGACCCTGCCCCGGGAGATTGACCGGAAGTGGTACTACGACAGTTACACCTGCTGCCCCCCGCCCTGGTTTATGATCACAGTCACACTGCTGGAGGCAAGGACTGGGGGACGGGGGGCTGGGGGGAGCTGCTCAGCCTTGGGGAGGGGGTGGGGGCAGGGGAGCAGGAGACTAGCTGGGATCCAGAGGGGAAGGACAACATCTTCTCCCCGAAAAGGCAGTGGTTGAGGATCAGTTATCGTTTGCCAGTCCGGCCCCATGACAGTGCCTACAAGTGTGATTCCAGCCCCTGGACTGCAAGGCTACCCCAAGGATTATTATCAAGCAATCCTCCCCACAGCAAAATCCCCATATTTCCACCCCTACCAAAACCACAGCAACACAAGCGATGTAATAAGCTTGTTGATTTGGGGTAGTTAACTCATTAAAAACCGAGTGATTTTAGTTATTTTAGTTCCTCCCTGAGTGAGTAACTTGGGCAAGTAGTTTGCTCCCCTGGGACTCCATCACCCACCTGTAAAGCAGGGATAACCAGACCTGCTCCCCTCCCGTAGGACTCCTCTATTCTAGAGCAAGAGTGGCTGGTGGTGCTTTCTGAAGGCAAAAGCATTACAAATGCATATGGGAGGGGGTGTTTATGAACAGGTAAATGTGGCCTTAACATTTTGAAAGAACCTTCTCCCCTTAGGGAATCATCCATACCTATTATTACTCTAACCGTCTTCTGCTTATGCAACAGAATCCAAAGGGACGAATTTCTGAATCAGTGCCCATGTGTGAGAAACTCTGAATCCTTTTGGCTGTTCAGCCTAGAACCTTGTGGGCTCCCAGCCCCAGCTCCTGAACCGTGTGCTATAGTCTGCAAAGGTTTCTCTTCCAGAGCCATGGGCCTAATTACCACACCCTCCCCCTCCCCAAGCATATGTTCTTTTATTTTATTTATTTATTTATTTATTTATTAAGATTTTATTTATGTATTTGACAGAGAGAGACCCAGCGAGAGAGGGAACACAAGCAGGGGGAGTGGGAGAGGGAGAAGCAGGCTTCCCGCGGAGCAGGGAGCCCGATGCGGGGCTCGATCCCAGGACCCTGGGATCCTGACCTGAGCCGAAGGCAGACGCTTGACGACTGAGCCACCCAGGCGCCCCCAAGCATATGTTCTTTTAAAGTTGATGCCGAATCCAGTAACAGGATCATTAAGCTCTGTGACATCCTCCTTCTTTTTTTCCTAAATCAGACTAGCTGGTCTGTACCCCCGTGCTCCTCCATTTGTTGTTATGTCTTCATCCAAGTCCGTGTTGAAGATGCGATTTTTCTGAGATATTCTTGGAATTGTTTTCCAAATGCTTTCTGTGTTGGTCTATTTATTAAGTTCTATTTGAGGACCAGTAATAATGAGCTGCCTTGGGAGCTGTATTTGCTGCCAGGCCACCTGCATTGTGAAAGATGGACAGAGGGGTTCCCCTTGGAGCCCAGGGGAGTCCTGCTGGGGGGCCTGAACCCCACACTAATTATAGCTTCATTTGCTGCGTGTGTGACGGGCACCCGGCTGGCTCTTCATGTACTTTACCCTCTTCAAACCTCATGACCATCTTGGAAGGGTAGGCATTGGCATCCCCATTTCCAGATGAGGAAACCAAGGACAGAGATTTCAAATAATTTATCCAAGGTCATCCAGAGAGGCCAGATTGAGCGTCCAGATTGGTTTCACGTTTCCAGAAACTTCAGCCATGTAAACTCAAACTGCCAATCTGGAAGAAAATATGGAAATAACTCTTTCCAAATACTTGTACTAAAGCCCAAAGCTTTTGTTTTACATACAGTTTTAGAAACTTGGTTTTCTGGTTCCATAACAGGGAATGGAAGGGACATGGTAAGAAGCTACTAGGAGGGGCTCACGACCAGCCAGCAATAGGGAGTAAGAACCTGATTGTGGTACCTGGTTAATAACCTGCTGCCAACTGGGCAGTATGGGAGAGAACGAAAAATTTAGAAGCAGACCTGAGTCTTAAAGAAACACAGGAATTTAGGGCCGTTTTCTGTAGGAGTGAAAACCCCATCAGTAGCTGGAGAAGACTTTGCTCTAACAGCCCAGATCAATACCTGAGACAGCTTTAAGACTATGCATACACCCTGAGGAGGAACACAGGAACATGAATGAGCATTTATCCTATTTTATTTTATTATTTTTTAAAAAGTTTATTTAAGTAATCTCTACACCCAACATGGGGCTTGAACTCACAACCTTGACATCAAGAGTCATGTTCTCTTCCAACTGAGCCAGCCAGATGCCCCTGAATGATGAATTTTATTTTTATTTTTTTTAATTTTATTTATTTGTTTAAAAGGGAGAGAATAGGGTGAGAGAGAACCCCAAGCAGACTCCAGGTTGAGTCCTAATGCGGGGCTCGATCTCATGACCCTGAGACCATGACCGGAGCCGAAATCAAGAGTTGGATGCTTAACTGACTGAGCTACCCAAGTGCCCCTGAATGATGCATTTTAGAAAGAGTCTAGAGGGCGTCTGGGTGGCTCAGTCGTTAAGCGTCTGCCTTCGGCTCAGGTCATGATCCCAGGGTCCTGGGATCGAGTCCCACATTGGGCTCCCTGCTCCGCGGGAAGCCTGCTTCTCCCTCTCCCACTCCCCCTGCTTGTGTTCCCTCTCTCGCTGTCTCTCTCTCTGTTAAAAAGTAAATAAAAAATCTTAAAAAAAAAGAAAGAAAAAGTCTAGGAAAAAAATACCTTTTTGGGGTAAACAAGGATGCTTCAGTCATCTGCAAAAATCAGCTCATGTGGAGTGTTGGCGAGGAGGCAGAGAAATGGGAGCCCTGGTGCACTGTGGGTGGAATGCAAACTGGTGCAGCCACTACTAGAAACAGTATGGAGGTTCCTCAGAAAATTAAACAGAACTACTGTGTGATCCAGCAACCCCACTTCTGGGTATATACCTGAAAAAAATCAAAAGCAGGGACTCAAAGAGATATTGGTATACCTGTCTCCATGGCATTATTCGCAATAGCTAAAATGTGGAAGCAACCCAAGTGTTGAATGAATGGATGGATGGGTAACAAACTGTGTTCTGTATATTCAGTGGAATAGTATTCAGACTTAAAAAGGAAGGAAATCTGGGTACGTGCTATAACACGAGTGGACCTTGAGGACACGATGCTAAGTGAAATAAGCCAGCCACAAAAAGATAGACACTGTATGAGTCCTCTTGGATGAGGCACCCAGGGGAGTCAAGTTCATAGAGACAGGAAGTAGAATGGTGGTTGCCAGGGCTGGGGGAGAGGAGAGTGGGGAGTTGGTGTTGAGTGGAGACAGAGTTTCAGCTTTACAAGATGAGAAGACTTCTGTAGCTGGTGCAACAACATAAATATACTGAATGTCACTGAGCTGTACATTTAAAACTGATACAAATAGGAAATTTTATCTTATGTGTATTTTGCCACAATTTAAAAAAATCTACTTATGTGGCATTGCCTCTTCTCCCAAATGAGTATGTAAGTTATTACTGCAATTCATTGGTTTTTTTTTTTTAAGATTTTATTTATTTATTTGAGAGCAAAGGAGAGCAGAGAGAGAGACAGCAAGCACGGGGAGGGAGAGGGAGAGAGAATCTGAAGCAGACTCCCCGCTGAGCACAGAGCCCTACGTGGGGCTCAATCCCATGACCACGAGACCATGACCTGAGCCGAAACCAAGAGTCTGATGCTCAACCGACTGAGTCACCCAGGCACCCCACTGCAATTAGTTTAAAACCCTCTGAGCCCTTCCTGCCTAGCACCGAGGAGGTGTGGGCAGAACCCCTGTGACCATGCTGTGACCATTTAATACAAAATAACCAGAGGGATGCCTGGATGGCTCAGTCAGTTAAGCATCTTCTTCCGCTCAGGTCATGACCCCAGGGTCCTGGGATTGAGCCCTGAATCGGGCTCAGCAGGAAGCCTGCTTCTCCCTCTGCCTCTCCCTCTGCCTGCTGCTTCCCCTGCCTCCCTGCTTGTGCTCTCTGTCAAATAAATAAATAAATACAATCTTAAAAAAAAAACAAAAAACAAAACCAAAATGATCAAAGAGAAGTGCGGGAAGAGGTGGTTGAAAGCTAGGCTGGACGCTGGCCATACAGGTGTCCCTCATTCTCTGAGGAGGAAAGGGGACAACTTCCAGTAGGTATCCCGAGGGTTAGTCAGTGCCAGAGGGCTCGCAGGCAGTCTTGCGTCCATAACAGGCCCTCGCCATCCTGTGTTTTCATCCAGGTTGCCTTTTTCCTCTACAATGGAGTATCGCTGGACCAATTCGTGCTGCAGGTAACCCATCCGCGGTACCTGAAGAACTCCCTGGTTTACCACCCGCAGCTCCGAGCGCAGGCGTGGCGCTACCTGACGTACATCTTCATGCATGCGGGGTGAGTACCTGCCTTCTTTCGCTCTGGCCAGAGTCCCTGTGGGAAAATAGGAGGTCCAGAGAGCCTAGATTGAAATACGTGTTGTTTTAGTTTATTTTTATCTGCCTGAACACAGCATTTGAGGTGGCTCCTTGAAACTTATCTAATACCAAAATGTATGAGTTACTTATTGACAGTGTGTGGGAAGGGGGAAATGGATGGATGAAAATGCTCAATTTAAGCCCACAGTGAGAGCAGTATAAATATAGGTTATAAGTTTGCTCTGAGCTTCCTAGTGGCCAAGGCAAAAAGGGAAGTGTGGTTAGCAACCAAGTTCATTGTCCACAAACTCTGTGTGTGTGTGTGTGTGTGTCCTTAAGTGAAACAAAGGACAAATTTCTTTCTTTTTTTTTTTTTTTAAGATTTTATTTATTTATTTGAGAGAGAGAGAAGCCACATGAGAGGGGGGAGGGTCAGAGGGCGAAGCAGACTCCCTGCCAAGCAGGGAGCCCGATGCGGGACTTGATCCAGGGACACCAGGATCATGACCTGAGCCGAAGGCAGTCACTTAACCAACTGAGCTACCCAGGTGCCCACAAAGGACAAATTTCTTTTGAAAGTGCCTTTTTCCCAAGGTGGTCTCCATAGGTGGTGAGAGTCTTTTTGAGGAATTCTAGCAATACTGGTAGTTTCTGTTGACAGATATGTGGCCTCTTTTGGGGCTGGAATACAGTCAGTTCTCATGGGTGCCTCCTACCCCATGATAAGGACCTACTGTCTGGCCAGGTGACCACCCGAGTCCCAGTCCCCTCTGGACTGGAGACTGTTTTTACACAGTAAAAGCACTGAGTTGGGAAAGCTGAGTAGCCAGACACCCAGACCTTTGTTGTGTCTTCCATGGCCTCTGCAGAGAGAAGCGAAAGGGCTCACCGTTCGCCTGGGAAAAGTCTGGGGGTGCTTGTCCCTGGGGTTGGAAATGGGAAGAGGATCACTCTGGTCCCTGTGGCTCCATTATTTCCATTCCTTAGCAGAAAGACCCACAATGGCCAAGAGGGAGCCACACTGTGAGCCTCCCCTCCTGCTGAGGAGTCTCCAAAGCAGCACAGGTGCCAATCCCTAATTGGTTACACTTACTGAAGAGGAGTTTTGGGGTGACCAGGCATGTCAGCGGTTACCAATGGCTGTCTCCACTCTGAGCCAGAAGAGGGGATGGTTCGCGCAGGCTGGCGCTTTGCCTGCCATGTCTCAGGCTTTGCTCTCATAGGGCCAAGGAGCAGAACGAGGGGGGTGCATCATGCATTGGTCTTCTTGTGAACCAAGGAACTGGGGGTGGGGAGGGAGGCTTCCCTGCCCAGGCTGCCCAGCCTCTGACTGCACATGGGATGGAACTTATGCATGTCTTGTCTTGTTTCTGGGACTGCCCTCTGGCCTTCCCTGAGCCTCTGGGGTGAGGAACAAGCATGCACAAAGCCTCCAAAGCCTCCTTGTCCACTCCCTGCCTCTGGGAACTAAAAGCCTGGAGGCCAAAGTGGACAGGGCACAGAGGCTCTTAGCCGAGGACCATAGGGGTGGCCTCCGGCCTTTCTCTGGCTGGTGCTTCTGATGGGGCAGTGCCTGCCTGGGGGAACCCTGGGAGGAGCTTCCTGGTGTGTGATTTTGAGGGAGGGGCTCTTGGACAGGAGGTAGGGATGGTTGGCCAGCATGTGGGGCGAGCCCAGCAAGGTGACCTATGACCGAGAGGCCCACTTTGGACTGGTGAATCCAGAAATCAGTGTGGTAGAGAGGAAGGAGCTTGGCTTGGGAGGTAGAGTCCTGGGTCCCTCTCCTGGCATCTTCTAGTCTCCGGCTCTCATCTGTAAACCAAGGACTGAGTCTGATGCTACCGCCCGACTCCTTTCCAGGGCATTTGTCTGACGCTTCTAACCCTTTGGCTGGCACAGTTGGTGTGGGGTAGAAAACTCCAGGCATGGTGGGAGTTTAGGACAGAGCCCCATCTGCCTGAGCTACCTTGCAGGTGCTCTCCTGGGCAGGCAGGTGCCCACGTGGACCCGAGCGGCACAGCAGTTGGCCTCCAGGCAGGGCCCTGCTGACCAGGGCCAGGGCTGTGACCCAGCCAGGGCGCCCCCATGATGTGCTCTGTTACCCTATAACTTAACCATCCCCAGGAAGCTGTGCAGATGCTGTAGGCTCAGTTTAAATGAGATAATGGATGTTAAAGTGTTTTGTAAATTTGAAAGCACATATTTGATGTAGTGATAGTAATGTTACAGTTTTTTCTAGTAACAGGTGCACTCAGCTAGACACCATTTAGCAACAAGAGCTGGTCACAGGTGTATGATAGTATAAAAAGGGAAGTATTCACAGAGTAAGAAAAGCCATCCCTGGGAGTTTGGGAGTAGAGAGTGTTCCTTCTCACACCAGGAGGGAGAAACTTCCCCTATGAGATCTTAAGGGATAACTTTGAATTATTAAGTTCTAGGGGCACCTGGGTGGCTCAGTCAGTTAAGTGTCTGCCTTCAACTCAGGTCATGATCGCAGGGTCCTGGGATTGAGCCCAGCGTTGGGCTCCCTGCTCAGCGGGAACCTGCTTCTCCCTCTCCTGCTCCCCCTGCTTGTGCTTGCTCCCTCTCTCTCTTCTCTGTTAAATAAATAAAATCTTAAAAAACAAAGGAATTATTCAGTTCTAAGAGATATCTCTAATGCTTGCTTTTGTTTTGAAAACATCTTTCCTTTTTTTTTTAAGACTTTATTTGAGAGAGAGAGAGAGCGAGGGAGCACAAAGCAGGGGGAAGGCAAACGGAGAGGGAGAAGCAGGCTCCCTGCGGAGCAGAGAGCCCGACGCTGGGCTTGATCCCAGGACACTGGGATCATGATCTGAGCTGAAGGCAGACGCTTAACCGACTGACCCACCCAGGCGCCCTGAAAACATTTTTCTCTTACACATACAATAGTGAGCCCCAGAACACCCTTGTAGCCTGGTGAGTGGAGCAGATTCTGCACATCAGGAACCTGAGCTGTGTGACTTTAAGCCAGGCAGTGCCCCTCTCCAAGCCTTGGCTTCTCATGTGTCAGCCGATGGATTTGCTGGATCTCTACCATGGTTAGCTGCCCTCTTCACTATGGCAGGTGCAGACATTGGCAAACACTGCCCAGGCCCTGCACCGTTCCTGTCCCAGGTGGCAGGCAAGGTATGCTCTTTCCAAGATGGTCTGTCTGCATTGTAATTCCTGCCCCCACCCCCAACCCAGACCATGAGCTCCTCAAAGCAGGTATAATTCACTGCTGGATCCCTGCATCTTGGCATACAGTGTTTGCTGAATGAATGAATGAATGAATGATGGAGTGTGGTCTTTCTATATAGGATAGAACACCTGGGACTCAACGTGGTGCTGCAGCTCCTTGTGGGGGTGCCCTTGGAGATGGTGCATGGAGCAACCCGTATTGGGCTTGTCTACGTGGCTGGTGTTGTGGCAGGTAGGCAGGTGGGCCACGAATCCACAGAGGTAAACTTCCCCAAGGCGGCGAGGAGACCCCACGGGATTGGGCAAGTCCCAGGCTTCCAGGGACACCAGACTCCATCCCCAAGGCTCCTAACTATTAGGGTTGTCCTCCAGGCCAATCTCCCCACCACCCCAGGGGGGCTGGAAAGGGGCCTACCATCCACAGGGAGAGGCATGTGATGGCAAGGGGAGGAGACTTTCCGTCTTTATGCTGCCATGTTGAAGCTGTGTGAGCTTGGGGAAATTCCTTAACCTCTCTTGGCCCCATTAAGTTTTAGGAAGGAACTAATCAGATTTGCCTGTAGGGTGTTAGGAGGGCAGAGGGAGGTGACAAGTGGAATAAGAGGGCCGTGTAAACCGTGCTGGGCACAGTGAGATTGCTGCAGGGACATCCAAGGTGTGGGTGGGCCCAGGTCCCTCCCCGGCCAGGCCAGCACCTGCCCTCCTGATTGACCCACTGCTGACAGGAAACAGTCTGGCCTGAGACGTGGTGAGCACCCATGCCAGCTGAAGGAGACTGGGGCCCCGCTGACTCCACTCACATGGCGGAGGACCATGACCTTGAGGATGGGGAGGGTACCCTATAGCCAGCGGGACTCCCCCTCTCCCTCCCCAGTGGAGGTGAGGCGGGCTGGGGTGAGCTGAGGAGAGCAGGCTGCATTTCTGCAGGAAAAGTCTGCACCAACCAGGTTTCTGAGCAGAGGGATCTCCCTCGTGATGTTTCCAACTTTATAGCTGGGTTTTTGTTTTTTTTTTACAAGGTTTGCCGCCTCAGCTCTTCACCTTGACAGCTGTGCCCAAGGGAGCTTTGTGTGTATGTTTAAGTAAGATCTTAATCCTTTCTGAGTGGCATTAAAATTGTCATCAGGAGGGCAGGGCACCATTGACCTTGTAAACAACAGGCACACAGGGACCCTGGGAGTAACTGATGTGGCTTCAAGAGTCCGAGAGGGAAGGGTCCCACCCCACCCACCCATGAGAGGCTGGTCTGCTAGTTCAGGAACCCTCAGCGTGGGAGATTGGCCCCACAGCTTCTTCATTACTCTGTGTGCTGAGGGTTGAAAACTTGGCCACCTTGGACAGCACCCCCACGAGCTTCTCCCGGCATCCAGTACCTTCCACATCCTTGAACAAAAGATCTAATGAGGAGCTCTGTGCCAGACTTACTCAGCCACCCACATACCCCCCAATCTTGACATCTGGAGATTTATAGCCACATTTTCTCTACCTAGATACCCAGAGACCCAGATGGTTAATAGCGAGGAACAGGAAAGACACTCATAACACTTGCAGTTAGTAGTCAATTGGAAGGGAGTGCCAATAACCCAGAAGACAGAAATCAGATTCAAGATGACTCAGGCCTCACCCAAACCAGATGACACCCAGCAGGGAGGCTGCACTGGTGATACTTCCCAGTGACACCAGTGCAGAGGGGGATGGTGCACCGACGGAAGGGGGGTGCTTGCCAACTAACCAGCAGGGTGTGAGGCTGTATCATAAAGCAAATGACGCGTACTATTCTGTCGGAGGCATTGATTTAGAGAGGGCACTCTGGTTACTGTATATCATGTCATTGCTCTCCAGGATCGAGTTGATGGATCTGCCTGTACCCCTTCCTCCCTCTCTACTCCCTGTGCATCCCAAGTCCGAGAAGGGGCCCCATTCACAGACAGCCGGGTCCTGACTGGATACCCGGTAGTTAGGAAGGGCCTGCCTTCCTAAGGCAGGTACTAACGCTTTCCACTTGTCACAGGTACAGAACCCGAGCCTTAGCGTGCCTCAGAGACTTGCCCAGGGAGACTCAGTTGTAGGTGGTGGAGCTGGCCCCAGACCCAGGCTGCCTGATCCAAAGGCTTGCTTCAAACCACTGCCATATGCAATGAGAACCAAAAGGCAGGCCTTTTCCTTTGTGCAGATAATTTATTGTCAGAAACCCAGGGAGGTCTTAATAGACATCAGGCCCTGCCCTTTAGTTCCTGCCCAGTGAAAATGCTCCAAAGGCAGGGCCGTCACAATCTGTAGCAATGGCGGCTAATGTCTGCCAGGTGCCATAGGGGATTCTCACACATTGTGTCCTGAATTCACCAAGTCTTACGAGGTGGGCACTGTCACCTTCATTTTATAAGAGGTTCTTTTTTTTAAATTTATACTTTTTTTTTTTTTAAGATTTTTATTTATTTGCGAGAGAGAGAATGAGAGACAGAGAGCATGGGAGGGAAGAGGGTCAGAGGGAGAAGCAGACCCCCTGCTGAGCAGGGAGCCCGATGTGGGACTTGATCCCGGGACTCCAGGATCATGACCTGAGCTGAAGGCAGTTGCTTAACCAACTGAGCCACCCAGGCGCCCTTATAAGAGGTTCTGAGAGGTGAAATGACTTGCTCAATTTTCTCAGAAGGACTAAGAAGTACTAGAAGTGAGTGGAAATCCTTCCTCTGCCCAGTGCTTGAAGCCAATGCATCTCTCGCTTCTAGCTAACAAATCCATGGCTGAAATTTTAGATACTGTAAAAGCCAGTATTTTAAGCGCTTCGGCAAGCTCTCCTTATAGATTATGTAGATTATAAGCCACGTGTGCCTCCCCAGAGCCTAATGCAGGGTTTGGCATATGTTAAGCAACAAATATTTGTAGAACAAATGGAAGAATACATACATAAATAAAGTTATATTGCTTAAAGGTAGATGTTCTGCTGATTTTTATTGGGGTTTTTTTTGTTCTTTAATGGCCAAGGGAGACGTTGGAAAACACCTGCTTTAAATATTTCAGGCTAAAATTATCGCAGCTGTGCATGATGATAAAGTCTCCAATTTATCTGCGTGCTGGTGTGGACCCAGAATTTTTTTGAGAAAGTTCACAGCCCCGACTAGAGCTAGTCCTTGGGCCTGCTGCTGTGCAGAGATGTGTGTGTCCCTCCAGCTTGCCATTCTGTCCCCATCCTCTGTCCCCATGACCTCTGGGGAATTCATACTGGCCTTATGGAGCTGTCATCCGTTAGGTTAGCTTCCAAACAGCTTGTCAGGAATCCTGCCTGGCCCAGGCTTCTTGCCCCCAGGGGTGGCCTTTATTACTCTATTTATGGGCACACATGCCCATGCTTGTATTTGACCTTTCCCACTCCCTCTAGTCCAGGGCTAAACTGCAGCCTCTTGAGGAAAGTCTTTCCACCACACATGGAGGACCGGTGAATCCAGATTGTTACCTCCAGGATTCTAGAACCAGGATCTAAACCTCAGATCTTGGATCTCAGGCCAAGATTCAGGTGATTGAATCTGTGATCTGGAAGGAACTCTCGAGGTCCCCTCTGGTGGGTGGCAAATTTGACTCCCCAGGCCCCACCCCCCTTTAGCCATAGGCTCCCTGTGCTCTGCTCCATGGGGTAGGGGTGTGGGTAAAATTTCCTTTGAAAAGAGGGTTTTGCTGCTTAGAAGTTGAAAAGCCTTAGATCTCTTGATTTCACAGATGTGAAAGCTGCAGCCCAAAGAATTCAGGGGCTGTGCCCAAGGTCATGCGACTAGCCAGTCACGCCCCCATTCCAGACTCCTGCCACAATCCCAACCTGACCCCTGACCTTGGGGTCAGGGACTTCTACCCATGGGTAGGGTGAGAGAAGGGTCAGTGTGGGGAGGCTGGACCCTGGACCGTGCGTGGATCCCATCGCACCGGGGAGGCCGGGGGAGCAGAAGCTGGGCAGGTTTGGTGGGACCTGCGAGAGGAAAGAGGCCAGCCCGAGGAGGCTGGGGCTTCCTCTGTCCACGCGGTAATTAATGAGCTGCTCTTAATGAGCTGCTCCGGCAGCCAGCCCTCCGCATCCCTGCAATGCAGCTTTCCTTGCTGTGCGTGCCTCCGGGAGAGCGTGGGAATCCTTTGTCATGCAGATCCCACCGCCGGCCTGTTTGCCATCCTGGGTTTTTTTGTTTTTTTTTTTTCCTGTTATATATGGCTGACCCCTTGGCTAGGCAGTTAAAAAAAAAAGTTATCTGACAATAGATCAATACCTAATTAAAGCCAGAGGGAAGGCATGAAAGGGGAGAAGAAAGACTTATAGTTACCCTGGGAGGGGAGAAGGACTTGGGAGCTCCCCGTTCATGACAGTGTTTTTTCCTGGGAGATCACATCCCCTTGAGACCCAGAATTTGCTGTGGGGATCTCTTACTTGAAGGATCTCAGTGAGCCACGAAGCCTTGAGAGAAGTCCAAGGGGGCTGGTAGGGGAGAGAAGGTGGATGATGTTATGGGGGTTCTCCATGCTCAGGGGTGTCAGGCGCTCTGGCTCCTGGCCTTGGCCCAGCCTCCGCCTAAGTAGCAGACCCCCCACCTCTGTAGAACCTGCAGAGTTTTGCCTTGGGCCGGTCCCTCCTGTCTCCACCCAGGCAGCGGCTAATTGGCTCTCGAGCCTGCGGGCATTTTCCAGTGGTGGTTTCTGCACACTCACCCAGGCCGGCCACCTCTCAGCCTCAGAGCCCTGGGCTCTACCTCCCAGTTATTTTTAGTCTCCTGTGTCCTTCCCTGGAAGCCAAAGCATTGATCACACTTAAATGAGACCAGAACAATACATTTCCCTTCTCCTCTCTGCCCGGCTTCCCTTCCAGCACAAAAGTTTGTCATCCCCCAGACCAAGAGTCTATACCCTTCTTTTCCCCCAGAGGGTATGACATCATCTCTCTCTCTTCCCTGGGACTTTTCAAGGACATTTTTCCTCCAGAGAACACCCCCCACCCTGCTCCGGAGATCCTGTTGGCCTTTGGTAATTTCACTCTTTCACTCGGCTGGAGGGAGGTTGGAGGTGATGCCAAGCAGGTTTCTAGATGCCGTTGAGCAGAGCGAGTGATGGTAGAGGATGGACGTTGACCTCTGTACCAGTTTGGGGAGTGGCTGCTGTCGAGGCCAAGAGCATGGGCCTTGTGCCACAAAGCTGGACTCACATCCTGGTTCCAGCCCTTCCTACTGAGTGACTCTGGGCTCAGTCTCCTCACCTATGTGGTATGGCCACTGTCACCATCCTCAAAGGATTAAAGGGGACCATGTACGTAAAGCACGTGGCCAGTGTCTGATGCGTGGTGCCCACGCACTACTTCTGCTTCTGCTACTTTTTCTTTCTCTTTTTTTAAAGATTTTATTTATTTATTTGAGAGAGAGAGCGCACAAGCAGGGGGAGTGGCAGGCAGAGGGAGAAGCGGCTCTCCGCTGAGCAGGGAGCCTGATGTGGGGCTCGATCCCAGGACCCCGGGGTTATGACCTGAGCCGGAAGCAGCTGCTTAGTCATCTGAGCTGCCCAGGCGCCCCTCTGCTACTATTTCTTATTGCCCTAAACCCCCAGGTGACACCAGGTGAGGCAGAGGCTGCCCTGACAGGCAGGTGATCCCTCCCCTCCACTGGGTCTCCTATAAAAGAAGTTTGAATCAAAGGGTTCTTTCAGCCATAAATTAGGCCTCTAGGGGGCTCCAGGACAACGTGGGATGAAGGCAAGAGGAGATGGATCCTTTTGCTCCAGGGTCTTACCCCCAAGGCTGCTGGATACTAGAGCCTGGGACAGGGGTGGGGAGCTCACTCCAGCATCCTTGAATTCCCCATCTCTCTCTGTACCAGGGTCCTTGGCGGTGTCTGTGGCTGACATGACTGCACCGGTCGTGGGCTCCTCTGGAGGGGTGTATGCACTCGTCTCTGCCCATCTGGCCAACATCGTGATGGTGAGCACCTCCTGTCCCAACATGCCTATCTTGGCATCCCCTCTGCACCTCAGTCCTTGTCTACTCCCCAGCTCAGACCCAGAAATGCCAGGCAGACCTGGCTGATAGGAGGGTTCACAGATGCTCCTCACTTTCTGTAGGCTTATTTCAAATGGGACGCTTCCATAAATGATTCTTGTTTTTTTCTTCTTGGCTATGAAGTTACCCATTTCCCTAATTCTATCCCTTTCCCACTTGACTTTAGAAAATGTTACAATAGGGTCTCCTGGCTGGCTCAGTTGGAAGAACAGATGACTCTTGATCTTGGGGTCATGAGTTCAAGCCCCACTTTGGGCCTAGAGTTTACTTTAAAAAAAAAAAAAAGGGGAGGGGGGGGCCCGCAACCTTTTTTTTTTTTTTCTATAAGATTTTATTTATTTGAGAGAGGGAGCACAAGCGGGCACAAGAGGGAGAGGGAGAAGCAGACTCCCCGCTGAGCAGGGAGCCCGACTCAGGGCTTGATCCCAGAGGCCAGATCCCAGGACCCTGAGATCGTGACCTGAGCCGAAGGCAGATGCTCAACTGACTGAGCCACCCAGGCACCCCTAAGCATCCAACACTTGATCTCAGCTCAGATCTTGATCTCGGGGTTATGAATTCAAGTCCCACATTGGGCTCCATGCTGGGCGTGGAGCCTACTTAAAAAAAAAAAACTTTAAAAAATGTTACAATCCTTGACCCCTAGTGGCAAAATCGGGACTTGAACCCACAGCTCCTGACAATGATTCAAGTGTCATTTCCTTATACCAGCCTCTTACAGTGGTGGGACACTGCCCTTCCTTTCCCATGTTCTTCTTTGCCTTTTCCTGAAAGGCATTCTAGGGTAATTGTTGAGAGCACAGGCTCTGGAGCCAGTCAGCCTAGATCTGAATCCTGGCTACCTACTTCCTGAAGAGGGATCTTGGGCAAATTACTCAGTTTCTACATCGGTGAAATGGGATGATATGTGATAAAGGAGATAAAGTGAAGATATAACCACTCCGTATAAATGTTAACTCCCTACACCTCCCAGAAGAGGCCCAGGTGGACTCAGAATAGAGAGAGAGTCTGCAAGGCAAGAAATTGGAATCAGTTTAGTAGTCTCAGAGGAGGCCAAAGTCCTTGTTTTAGAGGCCGTTGGAAGGAGGGGTCCTCTAGGCGGGGTCCAGGTCTTTTACTCATCCCCAGTGCCTGGCACAAGGGCTGGACGAATGGCAGCTGGTGCCGACTAAATTTTTTTATTTTAAACAATCTCTACAACCAGCATGGGGCTCGAACTCATGACCCCGAGATCAAGAGTCACATGCTCCACCGACTGAACCAGCCAGGTGCCCCCTCCCCCCAACCTGCTGACTAAATTTTGAAGGAAGGAAGGAAGAAATGAACAGTGTCTAGAAAAGGCGTAGCTTCCCGCCAGGGTCCTCCTGTTCTCACCTCCCTCCTCCGTCACTGTCTTCACCCACGTGGTGGATGTGTGAATGCTCAGTTACAACAGTCTGGGGTTCCTAAATTCTCTCGTTTCTTCTTTATTATTGCCACTGTCACCTGCCGGCTCAACACACCATCCCTTTTCTTTTCATCAAAGTCCCCTTTGTACATCGAGAGCGAGAGTGAGAGAGAGAGAGAGAGCGCAGGAGAGGGACAGGGAAAGAAAAGAAGCGGGGAGGGGAGAGATGGACAGACAGACACTGACAGCGCTTGCTACTTGTCTGAATTTTGGCAACTTCGTGTGAGCACCTGAGAGAGAGCCAGCAGGTGTGGGAAAGCTCATGTGGGTGTGCACGCATACGTGCACTTACACACACACGTGCGCACACGCGCGGCCCGTCTGCTGAGGAACCTGGCAGCACGGGGCTGCCTCGCGTGGCCCTTTTAAATGGGTCATTCTGTATCAGTGCTACATCCTTCCCCAGACACAGCTCTTTCCCTGAATTCCATCTCCACCACCCCCCCTCCCCCTGCCCCAGTTCCTTTCTGTAGGGGCCGAACTGCTAACAAACCCTCCTTCCCCCTAAGATATGCATGTGTGTGTGTGTGTGTGTACGAACAGCACAACGGAGAGAAACAGACGCGAGTTCATAAGATGCCTGGTTTCCATGCCCTTCCCTGCTGCATGGGAAACAGCCCCGAGGCCTCCTAAGTTCCCGCGGTGAGGCCAGAGCACCCCAAGAACCGTGGGGTGTGGGGTGGCGGTTGAGGAGGGAGGGGTGAACGCCGTTTTGTTCCAGTTTACACTTCTTTCTGGCAAGTAGCCCATGGCCTGTGGCGGTGGAGATGAGCAGTCCCACCGGAGAGCCCATTGCCCTTCTAGAAGGACATGGCTTTCCCTGGCCCCCTGGGAGCTTTGCAGTCCCCGGAGCATGACATCTGTGGTAGCCTTTCCCTAGAAAGTTGTGTGGTGCTTATTTGATGGGGAAAAAAATACCTCATGTTCTCATTAGAAAGATTGGTTTCCTTTCAACAAGAGGCCGCCTTTACCCACAGTAGCTCAGAGCCCAGCACTTCAGAGATGCGTTAGGACAAACCCTATAAGATGGCCATTTCGGCAGGCCAGAAGCAAACATTGGCAGTTTCATGTGGTTCCGTCTGATAGATATGCTAGTAGTTTAAATTGCCAAATGAAGATTTGCTCTGTGTGTGTGTGTGTGTGTGCGTGCGCGCGCACGCGTGCACAATAAAGTGCCTTGTCAGAACGGATAGGCGAAAAGAGCAAGTCAGTCAGAAAATCTGGATTTGAGTCCTGGTGTCACTACCTTAAGAGCCTCCGCTCCCTCATCAGCAACCCCTTCTCCACAAGGTAGTTGTGAGAAATACAGGAAAAGGATGGATGGAAAAATGCTTTCCATGTGGCGAATCACCACACAGCTGGGGGATCCAGTGTGTGCACACTTGTGTATGTGTGTATATGTGTGAATGTGTTTGTATATCCTCGAATACATGTAATTTTTTATATTTATCCATTTTGCCTGTTATCTGCAGAGAACAATGAGGAAAATGCATCCTTTTTACTTCAGATACAAAATAGAAAAGTGTTGAACACTTCTATTCTCAGGACTATTTAAGTGAGAGATTCTGCCTTAAATGAAAGCATGTCTTATTTTTCATAAAAATATTCTGAGTTCCAGGGATACTTGGCTGGCTCAGTCTGTGGAGCATGCCACCTTTGATCTCGGGTTTGTGAGTTTGAGCCCCACGTTGGGTATAGAGATTACTTAAAAATAAAATCTTAAAAAAAAAACCCCAAATCACTTAGAGTTCCAAAAAGCTTGCAGTTTATATCGAGGGATTAAGTTCAGAAAATATTTCAACAAAAAAACTGGATGGCATAGAAGACCTGCAATCAAGACTTGTTAGATTAGGGATGCCTGGGTGGCTCAGTAAGTTAAGCGTCTGCCTTCGGCTCAGTGCATGATCCCAGGGTCCTGAGATCGAGCCCCACATTGGGCTCCCTGCTCAGCGGAGAGTCTGCTTCTCCCTCTGCCTCTGCCCACAACCGCCCACTCCCACCCATGCTCATGCTGTCTCTTAAATAAATAAAATCTTAAAAAAAATAAATGCTAGAAGTATAAAGAAGAATAACTTATAAATTGCTTTTTGCTGGGGCCCACAGGCCAGCATTCCATTATTAAATATACAAGATGTTTACTTACACTTCACTCCGTACAATGGATGTTTCCCTAAAAAATGTTTGAGATCTCAGTTTTTGCAACAGGACCATATTGTCAAAGCACAAAGAAAGACTATTGTCTAAAAGACACCTGAGATCTCTATGTTGTAAGGCTCATTTTATTAATAAAAATCCTCTCGTAGGACAAGTAATCGCTCCCTAATTTATCTGTGTCATGCTCTCCCTTTCCTTGTGCTGGGTTTTCAGGAAGTTGTTTCTACCAGGATATGTAAAACCATCAAGCTCCCACCTGGGTTTCAACCTCTGTGCTCTTAACTGGTGAATGAGATGCCGAGGGTACTGGTCACCACCTTGTTTGCTGAGGGTGGGTTCTTTCTCACCCTGCAAGGCTCTGGGAGAGAAAAACACGAAAAGGCCTGCAAAAGATGTGTGTTCCCTGGGTCCGCAGGTGTTTCCACATTTATAGCAGCAGTGCTGGCTATAGGGAGATTCTTTCTCTTTTCTCTTATTGTTTCACTGCAGCGCATTTTATTGGAGGGAATAATGGGTTGGGAAAACGAAGCAGCTGGTGGGAAGGGGTGACTGTAGTTGAACCCCTCAGGGCTGTGAGACAAGTCATTGACCCATGTTCTCTAAGCTTTGGGGGCAACTGGAGCGGCCAGCAGGGACAGACAGAATGTGACCCTGTCTCTGAAGCAGGGCAGACAGAGCCCTGGACTCATTGTTAACTTACTCTGACCTTGAACCAGCCCTCCTGGACTGATTCTCAGTTTCTTCTTCCCCAAAGTGTAGGGTTGGAGATGTAACTGGATCAACCTGGCCAGTTCCAGTGCCTTCAGGGGCCAGGCAGTGATTCTAAAGGGAGCCGGCCTGGGGAAGCTGGGGAGGCTGGGAAGGCCAGAGCTGCCCGGCTAGACCAAGGTCATTCAGAAGTTTTAAAGGTGCTGTGCAGGGCAAACCCACTGTCTTTGCCTCAGGTCTCGATGATCATATCAGACACTTACATGATGCTTACCACATGCCAGGCAGTGTTCTTAGTGCTTTACGCATATGAATTCATTTTACTTTCACAACCCAGTGAGGTAGGTAATTGAGATAGACACTAATGGTACCCCAGATTTACAAATGAAGACACCAGCCAAAAAGGAGTTCCGAGTCACCTCACCAATGGCTTTGCCAGACCAAAGATATGGAGGGTACTTTTGAAGACAGACCCCAGATAGGGCCTGAAGGGGACATGCATGGACCTCAGCTGAAGGACAGAGTGGCCAATATATTCTAGACTGACCTTACCTGATATTACCACTCAGAACACAGTGAAAGAGACACTGTCTTTAGGTAAGGTGTTCATTTAGAGGGGTTTTATGAGGGAAAGGAATATTGGAAGTGTTCTGTATCACGTTTGTTTTTAATGGTGGTAAAATATACCATAGCATAAAATTTACCATCTTAACCATTTTTTAAAAATTTTATTTATTTATTTGACAGAGAGAGACACAGCGAGAGAGGGAACACAAGCAGGGGGAGTGGGAGAAGGAGAAGCAGGCTCCCCGCTGAGCAGGGAGCCCGACTCAGGGCTCAATCCCAGGACCCCAGGATCATGACCTGAGCTGAAGGCAGACGCTTAACCACGGAGCCACCTAGGCGCCCCCTGTCTTAACCATTTTTAAGTATCCAGTTTAGTAGTGTCAAGTACATTCTTGCGGGTTGGGCAATTATCACTACCATCTATCTCTAGAATTCTTCATCTTGCAAAACTGAAGCTCTGTATCTACTAAACAACTCCCCATTCCTCCCTCCCCCAGCCCCTGGCAAACACCGTTCTACTTATTTTCTCTATGAATTCGACCACTCTAGGTGTCTCATAGAAGTGGGCTCATACAGACAGTATTTGTCCTTTTGGGACTGGCTTATTTCACTTAGCATAATGTCTTCAAGGTTCGTTCGTTACAACATGTCAGAATTTCTTTCCTTTTAAAGTGCATGATATTCCCTTGTAGCTCCATTCACCCATGCATGGACACTGGTTTGCTTCCACCTCTTTTGGTTATTGTGAATCATGCTGCTGTGAACATGGGTGTCACTTTGAGGGGAGACTTAGGATCCGTGGGTGGACATCACAGGGAGGCAAAGCCTGGCTAGACGGTAGCAGGAAGAATTTTTCAGTGGTTAGAGCCCCTTCACAGGGCTGCCCCAGGGGTGTCCCAGTGGTGGGAGCGCCATTTTGTCAGCAGGGGGGCAGTAGGTGTTGCCCTTTGGGAGGAGACGGTCTGTCAGGTGACTCCTAAGCACCTGCCCATCCCAAGGTTTCCTCCCGGAAGACCATCAGCCAGCCGAGCTGGCCACCAACCCCTGTTTTGCTCCCTGTCTTCTGGTGGGGCTTCTCTGTGGGCAGCCACCAGCAGGTGACAACGTTGCCCACCATCTGCTTCTTAGCACAGAACATGTCAGCAAGCAAAGATGAGACTTCCTCACCTGAAGAGGGGCTGTGTGTTGCCCACCTCACCTTTTGTGACAAGGGCTTGCCCGTCAGTGGCAAATACTAGGGGAAAGGGAGGCAATGTGCGGGACGCCAACTGCCTTCTGCAGGATTTCACCCTCTTTTTGGCAGTTGCCCTGCATCTTGCTCACTCCACCAAAGCTTCATAAACATTATTGTATGTGCCAGGGCTCAGGGCCCCTGGTAACATTCAACACATGTGTTCCCCCAACATCAAAGGAGTGCGAGATGTGCCCTCAGCTGGGCCTGGGCCAGGCGGCAAAGGCAGAGTGGGTGGGTGGGAGGCAACAGAAGCCCCTGGCTGTACACGGTTGCCTCCTTCCCTAGGGCTGATGTGTTCCAGGAAGATTCCAGACTCGTTTCTGTGTGTGCGTGTATCTGTATAAATGGAATGGTGCTTTGAATGCGCCGTGGGAGAGCCCCTCAAAGGAACCCCATGGCGAAGTCTTTTGTAAAGTGAAAAATCCTTTTGTAAGGTGAATAACTGTACTCTGTTTATCTGCTTTGGAGGTTCAGAGTGTTCTGAGATTCTCAGGGGAAAGACGGATTTGTTTGGAGGCCCCCTTTTCCAATGCCTGATTCTGTAGAGCATCCCCTCCAAGTGATGTCAAGCCCCTGTTTGAACCTCTCAGTGATGGGAAACTCACGATCCCCCAAGATGGAATGTTCTGACTTATTAGAAATGGAAACATCTGGAGCTTAAAAAAATCCCTGAAGTTTTAATCTATGGAGTCTTCCGATTACAGATTACACTGAATGTGCCCTGTCCTTACCGTGACTCATTTGATACTTGACAACAGTGAACTTGACCCCCGGGTCTTCTCTCCATCCATTTCTCATAGGCTGGATTTTGATTTGTTTTATTATCCTGATGGTTCTGCTTTGACTTTGCTTGGTTTGCTGCCCTGCATCCCCTTCTGCAAACGTGGGATCCAGCAATCACTGCAGTTCTCAGGGGTTGTCTGCCCAAGTAGAGGGGACAGGGCCCTCATCTCCCTAGATCTGGATTCTCTTCCTCCTTTACTCCAGCTCAAGCGCTTTTATGACAGTAATAAATTCACCATTGTCTGAAATCTCATGCTGGTGTGATCTGCTCACGACTGCCTCATTCAAGACTTAATGGAGACTATTTTTTTTTAAGAGTTATTTATTTATTTGAGAGAGCGAGAGAAAGAGAGAGCACAAGCACGAGCCGAGGGAGGGGCAGAGGGAGAGAATCTTTAATCAGACTCCCCGCTGAGCTGGGAGCCCCGACAGGGGGCTTGATCTCAAGACCATTGAGGTCATGACCTGAGCCCCGAAGCCAAGAGTCAGACTGAGCCACCCAGGCGCCCCAGTGTTAGGTTTTCTGAAGTGAGATACATCTGTAGAAGAGTGGTCAGATCTGGAACTAATGGCACTTTCTCCTTTTCCCCTAGAACTGGTCAGGCATGAAGTGTCAATTCAAGCTGCTGCGGATGGCTGTGGCCTTGATCTGTAGTAAGTGTGGGCAGGGCAGGCTGGGTGGGATGGAGCCCTGCCCCAGGCCTGGAGGACATAAAGATGGTGCAGTCCCTGCCCTGGAGGACTTTGTGGTCAAAAAAAAAGGGAAACATGTCATCAGAGTGTGACAAAGTAGGGATGTTATGAGAGAAGTCTGGCCCACTCTGCTGCCGCTTAACTTTTCTTAAACTTTGTATTGACGTATAGTATGCACCCAGAAAAATACAGGATGAGTGTCCAGCTCAGTGACCAGTACCCAGATCAAGAAAAATAACTTCTTTTTAAAACATTTTATTTAAATTCAATTATTTAACATACAGCGTATTATTGGTTTCAGAGGTAGAGGTCAGTGATTCATCAGTCTTATTTGACACCCAAGTGCTCTCCTTAATGTCCATCACCCAGTGACCCCATCCCGCCACCCCCCTCCCCTCCAGCAACCCTCAGTTTGTTTCCTAGAGTTAAGAGTCTCTTATGGTTTGTCTCAAGAAAAATAGCTTCTTCATAACCTTTTGGGTCATGGAGTCGATCCTTTGAGATCTCCTATTAGAAGCTAGAGACTCTTTCCCCAGGATAACTCAAGTATACACACGCATGTGTACACACACACACACACACACACTTGCAGTTTAGCAGGTGAACAGACTGTAACTAATCCACGAAGCCCTGTGTACAGCGTGTGGTGGGGCCCTAGTCGGGAGAAGTCAGTTCTGCCTGCAGAGGTCATTTTGAGTGTCAAAGACAGCTCAGCGTTCACCGCGGAGACAGGGTACAAGAGGACGTTTCGGGCAGAGATGCAGCGCGAACGTAGACACAGGTGTGGGGGAAGGGCCACGGCCGTCAGGGCAGTTGACGAGACTGACAGCTTTGGGACTGCGTGTGTTAGTGATCAGAGATAATAGGAGTCGGGTCACGAGGGCTTTAAAGGCAAAGAGAAAGGTTGGACTTCATCCTGGATGCACTGGGAGGCCGCTGAAGGGCTGTAAACAGGAGAGTTACTGGCAGATTTGAGTTCACGAGACTATTCGTGAGACCAGAGGCCTCACAAGAGGCTCATTCTGAGGTGGAAAGAGGTAAGATGCGATGCAGGCAGAAAGAGAGACGAGGGGACACACGGTCTCTCATTCAGTCTTCAGGACACGGTTGTAGAAGAGGGTATTTTCTATAAGGCTAGGTTTGTAGGTAGACACTGGAGCTCATGTTCCTTGCCCACGGCCACCCAGCTGGAGGTGATAGAGGCAGAATGTGGAGCCGACCTGTGCCGTTGCTAATGCCCGCACTTTAGCCAGGCTGGGTGGGAGCACCTGAGCTGTCTGCCTGGATCCACCTGTGACCTGGGGAAGAGGAAGATGAACCAGGACAGACAGGGGCAGGAGGATGGGCCTATGCGGACTGCACTTCCGTCCACTTCCACATCCCTTGCTCTAAAGCCCACAGACTCTTTGAGCCAGGGCAGTGGGGGGCAGTGGGGTGCAGTGAGTGGGGGCGGGGTGAGCATAGCTTCCCTGTCTGCTCAGACTCTGAGTTTGTGTGCAGGGAAGGGAGGAGAAGCCTGCGTCTTGATGTTTAAAAAAATCCAACTCATAAAAACTAGAATGCTGTTTTGGAGCAGAGGGGGAGGTGAGGGGGGGAAACCAATGTCTTTCAGACCTCCTTTGTGGCACCCAGGGCCTGCTAAGCAAAGGCAGAAGGATGCCCCAGGGCCTGGGGAGGGCTTGCGGAGGACTCAGTGTCGGTCCCTGGCTGCTCCTCTCCTGCCATCTATTGGCCATCCTTGGACTTGCAGGGCCCAGGCCAGAAGATTAGGTGATCCCTGGGGAATGAACATCCCTGGAGGTCCTGGGTGCCCCCGCAGTGGCGACGGTGGAGAGAGGTACACTGGTTAACTAAATAAGTACAGAATTCCCCGCAAAGGACTTTCTTTCACTCGTCAAATTTGCCTTGGTTTCCTCATCTGCAAAATGGGGATAAGAATGCCTGCCCTTAGTGCTCTTTGGTGGTGGGCCGTGAAATGGCCATTTCTCAGCACCTATCCTTTGGAGAGAGTGCATCCCATGGGATTGGCCGGCCCAACAAGTTCAGGCAAGAAGAGTCAACTGGAGGATGGGATGGGGGCATTTGAGCATCTGTTAGGAGGGAGACTCCAGCACTGTGTTGGGACCGTGTATCCCCATTCTTTCTTTGTCCTTTTCTCCCTCCATCCCTTCCTTCCAATCACAAAAGTTCTGAGGGAAAGGTTTCTAAGGGTTTTGAAATAGCACATGAAAACACTTTCTAAACTGTAACGTGCTAGCACATACTAAAGTTATTATTAATGTTCCAGCAGTGTAGCCGAGAACTCTGCAGATGGGGAAACTGAGCCTCCCGGACTCATGAACGTGGGGCCGCAAGCCTCTTTGGGTTTCTGCACAAGCTCTCCCCTCTGCCTGGACTGCTCTTCTTAGGGTCTCCTCTTGATAGTCACGTCTCTGTGCACATTTCACATCTCTAGGGAGATCTTGCCTGATTCCCCAAACTAACGAATCCCCCCTTCCTTAGCCCCAGCATTGATTTAAAATTACCTAATTTTTTTTTTTTTTTTTTTTACCCCCTAGAATTTTTCTTACTGGAATTATCTGATGTATGTAATTGATGCTGGTCGATTGCCAGATCTGTAAGCCCTGGGAGAACAGGGGTTCGTCTGTCTTTCACTTCTCTATCTGCAGGGCAGAGAACAAACAGTGCTCGGCCTAGTGGGCAGTGAGTGAACTCACGGGTGGATGCGTGAGCGGGTGGCTGGGTGGCCAGATGGCGTGCAAGGCCTCTCCCTCCGCCCCTGCCCAGCGGCCCTCCTGTGACTTCTCTGTGCTTCCTCCCCTTGCAGTGAGCATGGAGTTCGGGCGGGCCGTGTGGCTCCGGTTCCACCCATCGGCCTACCCCCCGTGCCCTCACCCCAGCTTTGTGGCACACTTGGGCGGCGTGGCTGTGGGCATCACCTTGGGCGTGGTGGTCTTGAGGAACTACGAGCAGAGGCTGCAGGACCAGTCACTGTGGTGGATCTTTGTGGCCATGTACACGGTCTTTGTGCTGTTCGCTGTTTTCTGGAACATCTTCGCCTACACCCTGCTGGACTTAAAGCTGCCACCCCCTCCTTAAGGCGCTGGGGGACCTAGGTCAGGGGTGGGAGGGCCTAGCAGCAGCAGGAAGGAACATGGACTTTCTTGTTCTCGGCACCAGCTCTGAGAGGCCAGGGAGGAGAGGACGAGATGCTGGGCCACGGTGATGTTGGTGTTCAGGTTTGGACAATGGGGCCTCTTTTTCTGAAAAGCGCCTGCTGGATGAGTTGGATGCTGCTACCATTGTTTTTCTAGACTGTTCTGAGGACATCGAGCCAGGGCGAAGGCCTGGGGTGGGGTAAAAGCAGCCCTCCCCTTGGGCTGGGCTTGTTCTGTGTGTTCAGGCGACGCTTCCCTCGTCACAGACTGAGCAGCAGCCTCCTCCCTCATCCCCACCCCGAGATGTCAGGAAGACCCGAGGGTGGGGTAGCCAGGCAGGCCCTTGTCCAGCCCAGAGATACAGTTACAGGCCAGGAAATGTTCGCTCTACAGCTGTTGGGTTTGGAGCTCTGGAGTGGAGGAGGGCCTGGTGGTGGACATGTTGGCTTTTGGTGTAGGAGAGCCCAGGGTGTGCTCCTGGTGGTGGGCACTGGGGCAGGCAGAGGAGGGAGATGCTGTAACTCTAGGCCTCACTCTTGCCCTGGGGGTATCCAGTAAGAGAAACCCAAGTAGGAGGGAAAAAACTTCATCCCAAGCACTACCCTTGGCAAGGCCCAGTTCCAGCTTTGGGTTTCTCCCTCCCTGTCTCCCAGAATGCTGACAACTCATATTGGTGCCCCAGCATCCCATGCCCTGCCTTGTTTTTAGAGCCTTTTCCTTCCCTTCCATTGCCCTGACCCTACATTGTGCCTCCCCTTTGGTCATGGGGATGTGTGTGTGTGTGTGTGTGTGTGTGTGTGTGTGTGTGGTTCGGTGGGTGAGGACATCCATGGGATGGTAAGAGATGCCATGGGAAGAACGTGAGGGAAGTCAGAGGCTGCAGAGGAAGCCCGTGAGGGCGTAGGGGTGTGTGGAAGGGTCTGCATGAGAGGAAAAAAGGCACTGAGAAGTGAGAGAGTGTGACCCCTGAGGATCTGGCTTTCAGCAAAGCTAGCCCCTTCTTTCCCATTCCTCATCCTTTCCAGGCGTCTCCCTGAAAACCACTGACCAGTGGGAGACTTGTCCTCAGTGGAGGGAGACCTTGGGCCCTCCTAGGGATGCTCAGGATGCCGCGGTTGGCCTTTGCCAAGCTCCCTTCTTGTTCCCCTCTGGAATGACCTTCACATCTGAGATGGTTCTGTTCTGTTTTCCATAAGAGGGAAGGAACTTTGGGGGTGTCAGAGAGGCTGGGGCAGGAATATTGAAGCCATGTGTCCATTGAGTAGCGGGGACAGGAGGCTGCAGTACAAGAAATCCCAATTTAGGGGAAAACTGCTTCTGGACAATTGTTGAGTATTTGGATGAGGGTCAGAGGTGAGGGCAGCCCAGAGACGCAGATGCTCAGAGCTTGGAGGGAACTTGGCTATTGTCAGGTCCATCCCCACCCCAAGGCACAAGTGGGAAAATGAGGCTAAGGGAATGACTCCCGAGCAGGAGCTGATACGGGCCCTGAGGAGAGGGGGAGGGGAGGATGGCTTTTGACAAAATATGTGATTCCCTGTATACTGCTCTTGGAATTCCCAACCACTGACAACCCAGAAGGACAAAGAACTCCAGTCCGGGAGGCAGAGGGACTGGGTCCATGCAGGGGCGAGGGCAGGAGCTTAGTCTGGAGTCAGCCGGGCCAGGCAGTTGGGGGTCTTAGGCCGCTGTGGCTTCCTGTCCTCAGTGGTCACACATGAATGGACAGGGTCTCCATGCAGCCCCAGCCTATGCCAAGCCCTTCCCCCTCTTTGCCCGGTGCTCAGTAGATTGTCTGGGTCCCCACGTGTGGCTCCTGAGGTCATGCTGCCCTCGTGCTGGTACAGTACTGAGGACTGCCAGGCCCAGTTGGCACAGGCCCAGATTGGGGGCTGGGCCGCGTCACCCTGAGGCATCTTGTCTGTGTCCTGCCAGCCTGTCTCTTCCCCACTGAGGGAAGGGTGTAGCTGGGAGAGTCCGCTTCCTAGGAGAGGAGAGTAAGTTGGAACTGGGGCTGAGAGGACTTGGGTAAGGATGGAGAGGGGGGCCCTGGCCATGGGCTGCAGCCCCCTAAACCTGAGTGGTGCTGTCCCTCCCTGGAGAAACGGAGGCAGCCGGTGCCCTCGGGGAGGCAGGGCGTCCCTCCAGGCCCCCCCATATTCTGGGTAGTGGGTGGAGGGAGTGGAGAGTCCCCCCTGCCTTCGTCTGGTGTGGCCTGGAGAGGGGTCTACCTCTCGCAGGGGTGAGAAGAAGCCTCTAGAAAGGCCTCAGAGAAGCAACCAGTTCCCTCAGGGCCGCAGATGGGAGCTTGCTACCAAGAAGGACTGCCTGAGGCGAAAATCCCATTTGCCATCCTGTCTCAGACCACCAAGGGAGCCTCATCTAGCCTCAGGCCACAGGCCCCAGCTGTTCCCTGTCAGCAGGGTCCAAAAGGAACCCCAAAGTTCTTTGGTCAGCTTCACACCCCCCTCCCCACCCTTGCCCAACCATCAGCTCCAAGCAGGGCCACCCAGTGGGGTCCACGGTCACTCCATACAACCCAGGTCTCCAAACCAGGACCAAAGATCATTGTCTGGTAAGAAAGGTTTCCGTTTTGGTGTCTGACTTTCTCCTCAGCCAGTCCGCACGCCCTCATCCCCGGCACCCTGCTGGCAACCCGTCCCTATCATCCCTCCTTCCTGAGCTCGTACAGCCACCGGCCCAGTGTGCCTCTTGGGACTGTGGAGGGTGGCTGGCCTTCCATCCACGGGACACGGAAACTGAAAGCTGGGGATTCCCCAAAAAGCAGCCATAGATTTGCTCGCTCGTTAAACAGAAGTGGAATCACAGAAACTAGGGAAGGGAAAACAAATCTTCAAAGGAGAAATTTGGCTTTAATGACACCATTAGTCATTCATTTTTTTAATTAGGAAAAGCTCCCTAATGAGGTGTTTTTGCCAGCTAATAGGACTCTCCATTTCCACGAGGACCCTTCTTACTCAGAGGATTAGGGGAGTCATTGCTCACCAAACCCAGATCTTCCTCCAGGGTCCAATTTCGTTTTCAAAGAATACAGATTCCCGGGTGCAGTGGAAGCCCTTTCCTGGCATCCTTCATGTTGCTCCCAGGGCTGGCCAAAAAGCACCAATACTCCTCTGCCTTAAAAAAACAGTGCCCAACCCTGAATTTCCGCACCACCCCCCCAAAGGACTTGAGTAAGTGGGAAACAAAAGGAAACAGAAGCTGCAATGTTTGTTTCTAAATATTTTTGTATTGTGTACATTCTGTATATTTTTGTTGTAACATATTATTTGAACACAGATTCCATTAAAGATTTTTTTTTTTTTAAAGCCATCGGTGACTCAGGAAGTGACCTGAAGGGCTAGCACCGGAGCCTGTTTTGTCTCTGTCTGGGTCGGGGAGGTGGGAGGCGGCACATACAACACAGCTCCGGGGGTCGGTGCTTGGTGCTGGTGCTTCCAGCTCGGTGGTTCTTAACCGTTCTTGAATTACTGCACTCTTTTGAGTGGTTGATGGAAGCTGTGTTTTCTCTTGCTCTGAAAATGCATGGAGAGACAATGTGGAGGGGGGAGGTGGTGTGTGAATAAGGAAACTGGTCCGTGGTTTCAGGTCAAGAACTTCTGTGCCCGCTGTCCTGCCTGGCACCCCGTCTTCCTCTCCTCCTCTTACCCTATACTCTGACGGGAGATTAATATTTTGACTACTACTATTGGAGTGATCTTTGAAATATCTAGGCGCTTCCTTCTTTACCCCAATAGTCTATTCTTTAGGTCTTTCTAGGGGCAGTCAACACCTGGATCTTGAGGAAGGGATAGGAATTTTCTCAGGGTGAGAGGACATGGTTCACATACAGAAGGGGAGAGCGAGAGGGGCATAAATGGTAAAGTGTAGTGCTGGGTAAGTTTAATAATCAAATGGGCTTTGAATGGATGCAGTCTGAGAATTCAGTGAAGTGTTTTCTCCAGCTTTTCTAAACCGATGGCAGTATACACAGATTTGCCATTCATAACTGTTAAATTTTGTTGGGGGATTAAACGACCCTGTTAAATTCAGCATGGGAGCTGTTTCCCATAATGTTCTGTCACATCAGTTTCCTGTAGGTCATTGAAAAACATTTCTAAAAGCTGCAGAAGGCATCCCAGAACAAACTTGAGAGTACAGCTCAGACTCAAGGTCAAAGAACTCATTTCTGTTTCATGTGTGGATAAGTAACTTCCCTGGAGGGAAAATCAGGACACTGTCTGAACCCCAGTGTCCCCCCCGGTCAGTTCCAGGCTCCATAGCCGGGGCGCTTACTGGCAAGCCCCCTGGACAGCCAGAAGCTGTTTAGCTTTGGCCTCCTATCACTTCCCCCTTGACTTTTCTGGTTCCTCCCTCCTACCAGAGTCTCATTCTTCCAATAACTTTGTGAGACATCTACCGGTGATAAGGTAACTATGAAGACAGTTTACTGATGACTTAGTATGTGCTGGGCACTGCACGAGCCATTTTCCACAGATTATCCTCATTTAGTGCACAGCTACTCGGTGTGAAGTGGGTATCAATATGCTCATATTTATATGAGGGGCAGGCTTAGGGAAGTGTGGTGACTCCTGGGTACCTTATGGCATAGATGGATTCGCACTGTAGTTCCCGAGTTCATGCTCTCACTCCTCGGCTGTTTGTGTGGGACTTTAAGAGCACGAAACCCGTGGAAGGGCCAGGGCGTTCGTTTCAAGATCCAGTCTCACTGCATTAGTCACAGTAATGGACCTTGGAATATTCACTCCGTGCTCACTTGACAGGATTTCTGCTTTATCAGCCATCCTCAAATAGTTTACAAGAAAATCCACAGCTATGAATTCATTGTCACTCCCTATCACCGCCGACTTCCGGAATCTAGCATTTATGCAAGCTCAGAATGATTTGAAGTCTGTGACACATTCAGGAAGTTTAGCAGTTGCAGAGCTCTCCAGCTCTCTTAGCCCTCCAAGTGGAAAGACTTCATCGATGCCGGGCTTTGGGGGGGGGGTGGGGGGGTGGGAATCTCCATGACTGAGAAGACACATGGCTGGGGAAATGTGGTCCTGGTCTTACTTCCCAGATGCCAGCAGGCTTTCCTAGCATCCGGTATAGTGCACCTCTGGTAAAGGACAGGCATTCTGTCACGGTTAATAATGAATGAGAGTGAAGGGAAGGGACTTGGGTTATTGAGTTCTATGGGTGTAACTTCCCTGGACAATGAATAAAACATTGTGATGGAAATTGCCCTCACACCCTGCCTGATGCCTCCTGCAAGGTGCAGAAAGGTGTATTCCAGCAGGTGATGTGACTCTCTTCAACAAATTCCTCAGTGCAAGTATAATCTCCCCCTAAACTTGTTGCACCTTAATAAAAATGTCAGACTTGAGAATGGAGCTAGTTAAATAAAAATGACTCTGCTGATGAGAAGCTAAGTTGGGTTATTATTATTATTACAAATATAATTACAATTAAACAGGCCATTTTTGATACATGACAAACATATATTTCCTCTGTAGAGCACACAAGCAATACATAAATGTATTCCACACGTGAACAAATCCTTTTTAAAACTTTAAAAACGAATACATTAGCTTATTAAAATTTGAATACAGTACATGTTTCTGGTCATGAGCTCTTTGGGTTTCTTCTCATGGCCAACAAGATACTTGATTCCATGTCACCATTTTCCTTGCCTAGAATAGTGATAGTTTGTCATAGGCTTGTAAAATAAGACAGTATGGCACACAACTGTGTACTGTAGTGACCCTGCATCACACAATATATATGTAGAAGTACACATAAGGAATAGCTAACTATACCTTGACTATATCCATAAATGGCTTGAAGCAGGTAATACATTTACTTTAAAATGCCATTTACATCATGGACTGTTGAATGATACATGAATCTGAAAACGAAAAATATGTTTTTTAGACTCCAAGTGTTGGTGTCCTAATGTTGTCTATTAAAAAAATTGATTTCTAAATGAGTAACCAAGTACATTAGAAAAAGCCAGGTTCAAGGGCAGGTTCAATAAGCCTTCGAATTGCTTATTTCCCATGGTCATCCTGAATTTAATGCTATAAAAAATGCTATTTGGATTTTGTTTTCTACATTGCCTACAATCCAAGTTATTAAAATTTAAAACCATATGAGAGCCTTTATGAAGATCTTGAGAGTACAGCTGAATTGTATTTCTCATTAAAGGAAAAGAAATGGCTTGGTGAGTCATGTCCCCAGACTTCTGTAGAAGAGAAAGCATCAGGCCATTGTCAGTCATTTTCAAAGTTAAAACTCAGAACTTATGTATGAGTTTAGGAGAGGATTTTTATGGGCTTGTGTTCCTCTGAGCATCCTGAAGGCAGTGAGAATAAGACTTCTGATCTTCTAACCAAAAATCATTATTAAATGGATTTGTTAAAGAGCTTTGCAGAACAAACTGCCGTCATGTGGGTAGCTACAATTGGCTTCCATGGGAATTATAAATGGCTCCATTTTCAACTGATTTGGAGTAAAACAATATGAGGCTTATAACAAATATACAAAAAACTAAAATCAATAAGTAACTCTGATATGAAGAATCTGTTTGCATTCTTTATGTTACAGTTTGCTTGTAGAATTTGTGTACTTTGCTTCTTTTTTAACACTGTTGGAAAACTCCAGCATTTTCAACAGAAAAACAGAAAAGAAAATACAGGCTCTTGGCAGGTACCTGTGAACAAATGAATGAAGAAAGGGGCTGGCGGCCACTTCTGCAGTAGCTTTCTGTCAGAGATGATGTTTTGTCTTGAAGCTAGTGTATCTATTTTTAAAGCTCATTTAATTTCTTAAACAGTCATGATTTGTGTACTGACTTAACTTTGTCATCCATGCCATAATCAAACAAAAAAAATCTATCCAAGCACCCACAGAATGCACAGATCTGTCTCTGAAATGGTGTCGCAGCGCTATCTGTCCTGAGACTAGGAGGACTTTTTTTTTTTAAAGAAGCTATAGTACATTGAGAAAGGAGTATCACAATTTTTCTGGGAGGAAAAATTGCTAAATACCACAGCCAACTCCTCAGAGAAGCCACAAAATGACCTTTCAAGATTTTTGAGCATCAACCCCCCGAGGCCTAGAATTTATGGGGCCAGCAGCGTCCTAAAATTCCACGACTCTAACGCACATCTAAGACTCAGTGAAAATGGTCCTTGGATTTTTAGGTCTAAGTAAGTTAAATTTTAAAAGTACGAAATGAAGAAATCTAGAATGTGTCTGAAATAATCTTCAGTAGCAATCCTATGACAATTACAACAACCGCAGTTTCAAACACCAAGGCTGATATGTACAACTTGACAACACAATGATCTCAAAACATGTGATCAAAAACTTTGGACAAGAGCTTCTTTCATAAATTCTTCAAGGACAGCCACCACGTTTTTGGCTTCAGGCATTTCTTCGTGTTCCACTTTAACAATCTTCAAAAGGATATCTCCACTACCACAGTTCTTCAGGAACATGTAACATTTAAACAAAGCGTAATGATTCATTTCTGCCTGTCGGATAAATCTCTTCAAATTATTTGTGTCTTGTATGGCCTAGAAAAAGATTACCCAGTTAAGTATGTGTTTAGTGAGATAATAACGAAGCCTGAGAAATATCTCCTATCCAGCTGAGAGCTTGACATATGTTGCCGAGATGTTTGCTTTTTATTTTAAATATTTCCATCGTTCTTATTGCTAATATGCTTTGCCCTTGGGAGAACACAATTTCTTACATAAAGTAAAAATATTTTTAAAATCTGCAAAATAAAGTAACAATGCTCCTCCCCATCAGAATTTTGAAACCTTAGGCACTGAACCATTTTTTTTGGTGCTTTCCAACTAAAATACATCACAAATTAGAAGACTGATGTCCCTGAGATACAAGCAAGCACTCAACCCAATTAATTGGAACTGCAATGATATATATGCAGAAGCTCCTGGAAAATATAAATAAAGTAAATGCCTTCTGGGGATTCTAGTTTTGAGAACGTCCTATTTAATAGACATCACAGCTGTAAAGCAGATTTGTTACTCTGTCACTGGTACTAACTAAAATTCAGACAAAAATGATATGATGATATTTGGCACATAGCCAATTAATTACCTTTAGTTTAAAGTTCTCCAGTACTTGTCGAAAAAGAAAAGGGTTACCTCCTTCAGTGCCGTTCAAAAAAGCCTGCATCCAGTCCTCACAAAACCGGTTGCTTCCTATGAAGTATTTTAGAAAAAAATAAATAAAACTGAAATCCTACAAAGCATAAGACATTCTTTCTAATCCTACAAAGCATAAGATTTATTCTTTCTATTCATTATTTATTTTTAACTGAAGTGTAATTGACACTTCATAGTTTGTTAGTTTCAGGTATACATCACCTGTATCCATTGTGATTTTCCTTCTTGGTCAAAACACTTATAGTGAATTATTTTCAAGATTTATTTATTTAGGGGCACCTGGGTGGCTCAGTCGTTAAGCGTCTGCCTTCAGTTCAGGTCATGATCCCAGGGTCCTGGGATTGAGCCCTGCATCGGGCTCCCTGCTCAGTGGGAAGTCTGCTTCTCCCTCTCCCACTCCCCCTGCTTGTGTTCCCTCTCTCGCTGTCTCTCTCTCTGTGTCAAATAAATAAATAAATAAGAAAAAAAAAGATTTACTTGAGAGAGAGACAGAGAAAGAGCAAGCATGCACAAGTGGGGGGAGGGGCAGAGCGAGAGGAAGAGAATCTCAAGCGGACTCCCCACTGAGCGAGGAGCCAGACACGGGGCTTGATCTCACGACCCTGAGATCATGCCCTGAGCCAAAAACAAGCGTCGGATGCTCAGCCGACTGAGCCACCCAAGCGCCCCACGTGTAGTGAATTATTTAAGACTTTCTATAATGGTCTAAAAAAATAGTCGGCTCACCACCTGGCTAAGAAATACCAAATGGCTGAAGCCCTGAGTATGTCTTCCCCATCACATCCCCCTCCTTTCCCATCAGAAAGGATTATCGTTCCCACGTATTTCTTTCAACTTTTGTCACATACTTTTCTTTTTTAATCTCTAAGGCCTATATAGTATTACTTTACATATGTTAAAACTTCGTTTTTCTTTAATGGCTCTTCCACTAAATAGTATGGTTCTGAGCTAGTTCGTGCATTTTCGCTGCTATGTAGGGCTCCACTGTATGAATATAGCAGTTTTTCAGTTTTCCTGATAGACATTTGCTTCCATTCTTTGCTATTTCAAACAGTGCCTTTATGAATATTTCTGTACTTGTCTCCTTATGTACACATACAAGAATTTCTCTATATACATAGGAGTGGAATTGCTAGGCATGATGGGATTTCCGTGGTTCTAGAATTGATACTATTTTTGGTGAGTGTGAGATAAACAGAGACAAGTGTACAAGGCTGGAAGGCTAACTTTGTCTCATGTGTTCTCGGTGCAAAAATAGAGACTCCCACCAGGAAGGCTGCCTCGGGCTGTGGCTCACCTGCATTGTAGAACTGAGGCTGGGAGCCGCTGCAATCGATGACCACAGATTTATGTGGCTCCTCGGTCATGGCCATGCACAAGGACGTCATGGTGCCTTCGTGAATAAGGCCTTGAAGACTGGCCACACTCAGAAACCTGCCACACACACAGGTTCTTTTCCACAAACAGTATTGCAGGGTAGGAGGGAGAAAGCAAATTCATTCTGCACTGGGTGGGGGGTTTGAAAACGTAGTATCAGGCTTGCTGTGAAAAAGGAAAACTCTTCTTTACCTGTTAATGTCTCTCTTTGTTTTTTCATCTGATTCTTTAACTTCAACAGGAGTATAACTCAGAGCCTATGAGAGAAAAATAAAGCCTAATTGATACAGGGATTCTAGTTTTCCTTATTGAGCAGTACTCAACAGTAAACGTCAGCTTCCCCAATAAACACCACAATGGACCATTCTAGATGGGCACTACCCAGAGCCTTGTTCATCAGGTGCCCACTGACAGCCTAAAACCTGGCTTTATCACCCTGGTCTCATGGGACCATCCAGTTACAGCTGAATTTACCCACCACATATTTAAATAAAAGCCTGGCCATATACTCTAGGTTTCCCCCATTGTCTGGGTATTTTCGTGAATTTTTCATTTTTTATCTGGACTTTTTTTTTTAAGTAGTCTCTACCCACAATGTGGGGCTTGAATTTACGACCCCAAGATCAAGAGTTGCATGCTTTACAGACTGGGCCAGCCAGGCGCCCCTATCTGGACTTTTTATATAGTGAAAAATCACTTTGGGATTTTTGTTTTCCTTCTCAAATTGTTTTGGAAATTGTGCCTCTCCCAGATCACTTCAAAAATATTATTTTAAAATGTTTTATCCTGGGGTGCCTGGCTGGCTCAGTCAGTTAAGGGTCAGACTCTTGATCTTAGCTCAGGTCTTGATCTCAGGGTTATGAGTTTAAGCCCCACTCAAGCTGGGCGTAGAGCCTACTTAAAAAAATAATAATGTTTTATCCTATTAGGAAGATTTAGTATTTGCAATTCTACCTGAGTAGTGGAACTTTCTAGATCTCAGTAAACAGAGTGTGGTCTACTCTGATTGCAAGCATAGTTTGAATGAATATTCAGCAGGGGAGGGGGGAGTAGTGTTCAGAGAAAGTGAGTATGTCTTTAAATAATCCAAACTCTGCCAAAGTGACTCTCAATTAAAGAAATGCTTTTGTTTGGGCAATACTTACAGCATGTAGCAGAAAGGTAAGCTTCTCCTGAAAGAGAAGAACCACCCTTTGGATTGGGCATACAACATCCTCAAACCAGCTGCTCAGGTAGGATTTTATGTGGTTCTCTAGGCCCCTTTCCTAGATCAAGAAAGAATGTCACCTGCTTTAATGTAAGCCTTCTCTTTAGTGGACTTAACATTTTCTTCATGATACTCTTGACAGTGCAAAGAACTCAGGATAGGGGTGCCTGGGTGGCTCAGTTGGTTGAGGGTCTGCCTTCGGCTCAGGTCATGATCCCAGGGTCCTGGGATCTCGCCCCTCGTTGGGCTCCCTGCGCAGTGGGGAGTTTGCTTCTCCCTCTGCCTCTGCCTCTGCTCATGCTCTCTCTCTCTCTCAAATAAATAAATAAAATCTTAAAAAAAAAAAAAAAACAACTGAGGATAGATACCTCCTTTTTTTAAGCTAACACCACCAACTCAAATAAGGAATTGTGATACAACTTTCCTGAGCAGAGTGGGGAATAATTCTGTAGTGAATTTCTTTTTTTTTTTTTAAAGATTTTATTTATTTATTTGACAGAGAGAGACAGCAAGACAGGCAACACAAGCAGGGGGAGTGGGAGAGGGAGAAGCAGACTTCCCACTGAGCAGGGAGCCTAATGCAGGGCTTGATTCCAGGACCCTGGGATCATGACCTGAGCCGAAGGCAGACGCTTAACCGTCTGAGCCACCTAGGTGCCCCTGTATGGAATTTCTTAAAAAAACACTTAGAAATGTATTACATAAAATAAAGAGACCGAATTAGTAGGGTTCCATGCTATTTCTTTGCTGGGAGAAGTTGGGCATTTACATGTCCATCTTCTCCTACCATACTGTGTATACTCAGAGATTTTTTCTTTAAGTTTTTTTTTTTTTTTTAAGATTTTATTTATTTGACAGAGAGAGACAGTGAGAGAGGGAACACAAGCAGGGGGAGGGGGAGTGGGAGAGGGAGAAGCAGGCTTCCTGCCGAGCAGGGAGCCCAATGCGGGGCTCGATCCCAGGACCCTGAGATCATGACCCGAGCCGAAGGCAGACGCTTAACGACTGAGCCACCCAGGCACCCCAAGATTTTCTTTTTAAGTGATCTTTACCCTTAAAGTGGGGATCAAACTCACAACCCCGAGATCAAGAGTTGTGTGCTCTACCAACTGAGCCAGCCAGGTGCCCCAGGAGATATTCTCTTAATAATCCTTGTCACCCCAGCACTTGGCAGTGCCTGAAACATCCATGCATGAGCTTATGGAGCACCTGCTGAATGGCTGAAGAGTGAGACAGCTCACTCACATTCAGATAGGATCAGAGAAGGACACACACTAATTCATCAAAGCCCTCAAGCCCACTCCAGCTGTCAGACTGCTGCCATGAGCGCTGGCCATGAGCACATCTGGCTTTCTAGACTGTGCTGCTCACTGGGGACTACTGCAAGAGCTCCGCTCTGGGAGAGCAGCTCCCCCTAGACCCATTTCCTTGGCTTACTCCTATGCTAGCCTTTCCTCTCCTGCAGGATCTTGTAAGCACATGACAAGTAAAAGGAATTGGTACCACATGTAATGGGTAGTAAAGTTAGAAGAGTTATAACTTTTAACAACTACTACACAGTTAAGTGTAGTTTTTTAAAGATATAGATAATTTAATCAATATGGATATATCTAGTTCGTGAAAGATCGACTAATAAAAAATGGAATTTTTCGGGGCGCCTGGGTGGCTCAGTCATTAAGTGTCTGCCTTCGGCTCGGGTCATGATCCCAGGGTCCTGGGATCGAGCCCCGTGTCAGGCTCCCTGCTCAGCAGGGAGTCTGCTTCTCCCTCTCCCACTCCCCCTGCTTGTGTTCCCTCTCTGGCTGTGTCCCTCTGTCAAATAAATAAATAAAATCTTTAAAAAATAAAAAAAAGGGGGCGCCTGGGTGGCTCAGTTGTTGAGCATCTGCCTTTGGCTCAGGTCATGATCTCAGGGTCCTGGGATCGAGTCCCCGCATCGGGCTCCCTGCTTGGCGGGAGGCCTGCTTCTCCCTTTCCCACTCCCCCTACTTGTGTTCCTTCTCTCTCTGTGTCTCTCTCTGTCAAATAAATAAATAAAATTTTAAAAAAATAAATAAATAAAAAATTAAAAAAGATTAAAAAAATAAAAAATGTGAATTTTTCTACAAATCTTTGATGTTGAGTTCAAGGACAGTCATACCATTGTATAGCATGTCTTTGGTGCCAGAGGCTTCACGGACATTAGTTCTGACCAGCACATAAGTCTTATGTGCCTAGAAATCTGGAAAAGAGTATCTTCTTCCTCACTTGGCATATTACCATATACCCTGAATTCAATGGATTCAATTTTTCATGGATACAAAACATCAGAAGCAGTCTTGTGAAACTTAGAGCACTTATAGGACTATGTTCCCTGCTTCCCTTAACAGGCACCTTCCTATTAGCCCACAAAGCAGTATTTTTAGGATTTGGGTGTCTTTGTGTCTACCTGTGTGATTTCATAAGCATAGCAATTACAGTGTGTTTATCATCTCAGTCTTACCAATTAAATCGATCATCTTACCTCACAGCTCATGTTATTTTTCAGCCCTTGAATATACTTGTCCAATTCAAGCCTGAAAGTACGTTCTTAAGGAAGCAATAAAGGATGCATCAAGACAGTGTTTTATCTCTCAATAGGAAACATAAAATCTCTCAGATGCAAACTTTAAATTAAGACATGCCAGGACAAACTGGTTGTATGAAGGTATGAAATGAAGTAAATATAGAAGGGGTAGAAAAGCTCTTTGGAGGTCGGTAGTAATACTCCTCCACTTAGCATCCCATGGTTTCCTTCCTGATATCCTCGAAGATCAAAGAAAGGATATAGCTCAAGTCCTTTTTCAGACCCTCCTAAAAAACAGACCACATACTCTGAAGCGTTATGTTCAGAGTCCACTGTTGCTGCTTCAGGAAGCAGTTTTTCTTGTTGGAAAAGACAGTAATAACAACCGACCCGGGATTCTGGAATCCTAGAAAAGACAAGACAGTAAAATGTATTATTTTGCTAAGTCATGCGTCTAGTTTTATGGACTGCTGCAAACCTTGATCATCTTCATCTGACAATACTGTTAAGATTGCAAACTAGGTCAGAACTTCCTAGACTTCTCCTTGGTTTACTTGTAATGGCAGAGGAAAATTACCATGTACCGTTATGGGCTTTTGCAAAAGCAGCACCTAGAATTTCAAACGTGGCATTTCTTTGAGTTCTCTTCTCTTAGTGAAAAACTCATGCAAATTTTATTCTTGTTCATAGTATATCCACGTTTACATAAATATAAACATGTTCTCATTCTCCCCCCAAAACTTCACGAATCACTGAAGCTCCAGGCAGATGTGACATGTTAATCCTGGGGCTTTATCTTTGGGCTGTGGCTTCATACTCCTGAGGGGACTTGATGGCAAAATCATAGTCTAAAGTGAACTACAATCAAGGGGTGTAATGGAAAGATGGCTGGAAGTCAACAGAGGACACCTATGATTAAGTCTGCACTCCATCAATATGACCAGCTGTGTGACCTCAATGTCTTTGAGTTTATTTGCTCATCTGAAAATGGAAGTAAGAGTATCTGCTCTATTGCCCCTTTGTAGAGAGCAGTTTGGGAAAGCACTTTACAAACTGTATACACTTTTAGTTTTGGTAATTAACTCTTTTCTTCCAAGTACAAGACCAAATAAGTACTCTTAGGTGGTAGCGTCTGCCATTCACTTAATTCCATCCCACAAGTGTGTGTGTGTGACCCAGGGCTCAGGCTGCCAGAGAACAAAGACCAACTTTGCAAGTCCGGTAGGAGCTGATCTTTTGCAATTTCTCCACACTTCTCATATTCAGCTCAGAAATAAAAACCCAGGACACAGCACATTTTACACTTACCTCAGCTCCACAGATGCAACATTACCCAGCCCTTCAAATACTGCTCCCTTAGCAAGACGCTTAGCAATGAAACCACGCAGGTCTGGCTCCACTTCCGATGGCAGATTAGTACCCACCAAGGAGAGGCTGGACAAATAAAAGACACACATCTCTTACCAGTGGACTACAACCTTCACACCTCATAAATCAGAATATTACTAAAAGCCAGAATCTCTTTAAGGATTTGACAAAGCTTTTTTTTTTTTTTTTTTAAAGATTTTATTTATTCATTTGAGACACAGAGATACAGAGAGAGAGAGCATGAGCAGGGAGAGAGGCAGAGGGAGAAGGAGAAGCAGGCTCCCTGCTGAGCCAGGAGCCCGATGTGGGCCTCGATCCCAGGACCCTGGAATCATGACCTGAGCCTAAGGCAGATGCTTAACCATCTGAGCCACCCAGGCGCCCGACAAAGCTTTTTATAGGACTCCTGCTGGGGAGGCTTCTAGGTGTGTATGTCACCAAGTATGATCTACCTCATCAAATGGTTTAAAATAGTCCTATCTTTCCAGCTCATTCTCTCTAGTATACTCCACCGGGACCCCTAATCCACTGACCTTACCTCCTTTTCACAATACCATAATGCTATTACAACACCTAAAAAATTCCTTAAATCATCTATCATCCTGTCAGTGAACATATTGTTGTATTATCCCCTACTTCGCATCAAGTGCTAAGATTCAGTCATTCATTCATTTACGAAATATGTCTTAAATGTTTACCTTGGTACCACTCAGGGTGCCAGGTAGGGAGACATCAATGAACCAAAGAGACAACAATCCATTCTGTCCTAGAGTTTACATTCCAGTGTGTAGCAATGGAGCTCTGAAAGGGTATTGAAGGTGGGGAAAAGGAGCATTTTAGATTTCTTTATACTCATATGACCTTGAATATTTAATGCAGTTCCAATCAAGGAACTAAGATGGATTGCCTCTGGCTTAATCACCAGGGGCACTCCAGTATTTGGATCTGCCCAGCCTTGAATGAATGGACTAATGAGGAAATCCAGATGAGGTTCCTAGGGGATAGGTGGGCTTGGTGGTTTGACTCGGGGAAAGCTGAAGTGAAATAGGGTACCCACTGATATCTACAGGACAGAGATGCAGAGAAGATGAAAGCACACCCGTGGGTTAGGGTCGAGCTGCTTTTACCTGAAATCATCACCAGAGGGCGTTTCTGCATTTATGCCGCTTGGGCTTCCATCATCACTGTCCCCTCGCTGTTGTGCCAATCTGCACACCACAAAAGCAATACAGCCATCAGTTATGGGCTCTAACTCAAACGCAGTATGGCCCCCTCCCCGCCGGCAAGCAGGGTGGGGGTGAACAGTCAACTGAAAATGCTGCAAGTTAGAAGTGCGTGGATCCTCCACTGCCTACGTAGCCTCATGACAGGGAAAACCCATGAAACGGTGCGGACAAGAGCCCCTTCTCCAGGCCGTCTAAGAGGTGGAGGAAAAGCTAAATTAAACATCCACAAGAGTCGAGGAAATTTCCTCTAAAAACCAGACTTTCCAGGGCCAAGAGAGCCCCAGGAATGTCTGCCCCGACCGAGGAAAAGGAGGCAGCGAGAACAGAGGATAATCGGAGGGTGGGGTGGAGGTGTGAATGCGTGGGGCTAATGGGAGAAAGTGGGGCGGTAATGACAGGAAGGACGGGGTGGAAATTGACATTAATGAGTGTACGAGGCGCTGCGCCAAAGGGCAGGGGCGACAGGAAGGGGCTGAAAAGTCGAGAGGGACAGTTGGAGCGCAGAGGATTAGGAGGGGCGCCAAAGTCCAGGACGGTGGCCCGGAAGAACGGCGTGAGGCGAGGAAGGGTCCTTAGGACCAGAGACTATTATAGCTGGGAGAGGGGAAGAAGGGCTTTGCGAGAGGCCAGGGGTGGGATGCGGGGCCGGGGCGGGGCCACAGGGACGGTGGGCGCTGCACCTGCTTCCGCGGTAGCTGTAGAGACAGTAGTGGCTGCTGGGTGGCGGCTCGAGTCTCTGCTCCTCCGCGGAGCCTCCCTCCTCGCTGCTCTCTAGCTCCTTTTCATCCCCATCCAGAGATTCCTGCAAGGAGGGGAGCATCGCGGCGCCGGCCTCCGAGCGGCCCTGTGTTCCCGCCAAACCGCTCCCCCGCTGCCGTACAGTCCTCCGAGGCCGGGCTCGTGCGGCTCCCAGGCCTCGCGCACCTGCGTTCCGCCTGTTTCCCGGAGTCGCAGGCCAGGAAGCCGCTGTAGGGGGCGGGGGCCTTTACTCCCGGTAGGGGCTGGTGGGTGCGCCGAATTACCTCCTGCAGAATCTTTTACCATTTCTCTCTTGACTCCCTTTTCTCCTATGGCTATCGTCTAAGACGTCTAGGAGACGTAATAAACATGGTACTATTAGCTAGCCACCTGGAAAAGGATGAATGGGCCCTCCCACCACCCTTCAAGAGCGTGGACACGCACTCACGTGCACCAGTTTGATAAAAGATATAAAAATTTATTTATTTGAAAGAGAGAGAGCACGCACAGGCGGGGGAGGAACAGAAGGAGAGGGAGACAAGCAGACTCCCTGCCCAGTGGGGAGCCTGACCCCAGGCTTGACCCCAGGACCCCGAGATCATGACTTGAGCCAAAATGAGTAGGAGGCCCAACTGACTGAGCCACCTAGGCACCCCAAAATATATAAGAATTTAAAATGCCCCCTCCCAGGTGAAAACATGGAAGAATTTTGAAGATTCTTGAAGAAGGCCTTTCTAAATATTTAAAACACTTAGAAACCACATGGGAAAAGATTAGTAAATCTGACCAGGTAAAGACGAAACTTCTGTGTTGCCCAAAGTCAAAACACAAATGACCAACTAGGAAAAATATTTGCAACATATATAATAGATGAAGGGCTGTCATTCATCGATAAAAAAGAAAGACAATAGGCAGTTCGCAGAAGAAATAAAAATGAAGAATATGTAAGTAAATAAACTGTTCAATTTCAAATGAAATTGGTAGTATATAGTACTGCTTTTCACCTGGCAGATTAGCAAACATTTGAAAGTTTGGTAATACCTTGCGTTGGGGTGTGTAAAGAAGCATTCACTCTCCTAAACAGTTGATAGGAATAAAATTAATGCATGTGGTTAATTTTATTTTGTTTTTCAGATTTTATTTTTTAAAGTAATGTCTACATCCAATGTGGGGATTGAACTCATAACCCTGAGATCAGGAGTTGCATGCTCTACCAATTAAGCCAGCTGGGTGCCCTCAATGCACATGGTTTAGAAAGGAATTTGAAAACGTCTATCAATATTTTAAATTCACATACCCTTTGACTATCAATGCAACACCAGGACATCATCAAATGGATACATTTATGTAAGTGTGAAAATACAAGTCCAAAAATATTCCTTGCAACATGGTTTATAATGATAAAAAACTAGATACAATCTGAATGTTGGTCAATAGAGTACTGATTATGTAAGTTTTTGGTACATGCAGTGGCCGGCAGAATAATCACCCCCCACACTCCCCAACGAAGATGTCCACGTCCTAATCTCTGGAACCTGAGAATATTTTACCTCACATAGCAAAAGGGACTCTGCAGTTGTGATTATATTAAGGAACTTGAAATGGGACGATTATCTTGGATTATCCAAGTAGGCCCAGTGTAACCCTAAGAGTCTCTGTAAGAAGGAGACAGGAAATCAGAGAGAAGAAGGCAATTGTGATATATAGAGACGGAAGTGATTTGGGACCACAAATTGCACATTCTCTAGAGGCTAGAAAAGGCAATACGTGATTCTCCCCTAGAGGCTGCAGAAGGAATGCAGGCCTGCCATTTCAGACTTCTGATCTCCAGGACTGTAATATAATAAATTTGTGTTGTTTTAAGCCACTAAATTTGTGGTTAATTTTGTTACAGCAGCAATAGGAAACTAATACACATGTGTACCTGAAGACTATGCAGCTATTAAAAAGAATGAACTAGAATATGTGCACATATAGAAAAACAATCCAGTATTTAAGTTTTTATCCTGGCAACACAATTGAAGGAGACAAGGTATACACATGGGGAAGGGCAGAATGTAATTACTGCCAAGAAAGTAATGCAGACAGGGTGATCTTACGGAATCTTATTACTGGCTTTTTTTCCTCCCATTTTTTTTGTTTTTTAAAGATTTTATTTATTTACTTGACAGAGAGAGAGCGCGCACATGAGCACACAAGCAGGATGAGTGGCAGAGGTAGAGGGAGAAGCACACTCCCTGCTGAGCATAAAGCCCAACTCCAGCTCCATCCAGGACCCTGGAATCATGACCTGAGGCAAAGGCAGATACTTAACCTACTGAGCCACCCAGGCACCCTGATCAATCTATAATCTTAACTGTTATTTTATATTGTATTCTCCTGCTTGGGTCTTAGAATTCTTTTTTTTTTTATAAAGATTTTATTTATTTATTTGAGAGAGAATGAGATAGAGAGAGCATGAGAGGGGGGAGGGTCAGAGGGAGAAGCAGACTCCCTGCCGAGCAGGGAGCCTGATGCGGGACTCGATCCCTGGACTCCAGGATCATGACCTGAGCCGAAGGCAGTCGCTTAACCAACTGAGCCACCGAGGTGCCCTGGGTCTTAGAATTCTAAGAAAAAGTCTCTGTGTGATGCACAGAGGCCTTCTTAATTTAGCCTCTACCACCCCCTCTGACTTCATTTCCTATCATTCTCTCCCTTGCTCAATCTGTTCTGGTCACATTTCCTGGTGTTTTTCAAACCCTTCAATTTTTTTTTCCCCCAATGTAACAGTCTTTTAACTTGTGCTTCTGTCTGAAATGCCCCTAAATATCTGCATGGCCTTTTTCTTTGATATCATTCAATTTTCTGCACAAATGTCACCTCCTCACTCAGAAAATGCCCTATACAAAACACATCCCACACAAACCTCTGCTGTCATCCCAGCAAGTCTCTATCCTGTCCCCTTATATTGTTTAGTTATTTTTCAGTGCACTTATCACTTCTGACATTATACATTTGTTTATTGTCTGTTTCCTCTACTAGAGTGTCAGCTTGCTCACCGCTAAAAGTCTCATTCTGAGGTACTGGGGGTTAGGACTTAATTTTTCTTTGCGGGTGATTGCGTGGTGTGGGGGACACACACACAATGACACAGTCCAACCCATAAGATTATGCTATCTGTGAACACGGTTTTACTTCTTCCTCTCCAGCTTGCATTCCCTCCCCCCGCTTTTTTTTCCTCCCTAAGATTATCTCTTGCCACCAGCCCCATCACTGTAAGCTCCAGCCCTAACACCATTAGTGTTTTTCAGGTGCTCAGCCTCAAAGACTTGCATTTTTTGCTCCTTCAATGCGATTCTCTCTCTTCCACTTCCCTTGCTCCCACGGACCCTTCAGAAAACCTTTCTTGACACCCCAATGACCGCCAAGACCCTTGTTGGTGCTCCCCTCCAGAGGTCTGCAGCACCTTGTATTTCCCCCATCACCGCGCTGACCACACTGCCTTGATTACTCATCTGCCACCAATCTGTGTATTACAAGGCAGAGACTGCCACTTCTTTAACTTAACATGTAATAAGCAAATGCCCAACACTTACTACAGAAAGGATTAATCCGGGCAACGAAAAATTAAAAGTTGGGCGCTGTCTCATTATTATTTGTAGTCTGTCCTTAATTACAATGATACTCTTTCCAGGTTTTTTTTTTCCTTCAATTAGCGAGCGTCTCGGGGTACCTCGGTAGCCAGCTTCCTTAAAAAGGAAACCGGAGGGATCAGCAAGCACGGCCAACAAGGGCCGCGACAGCTTAAGAGGACAAGATGGCGGCCACACCTCAGCGGCCACGAGTCTCCCCCCACTCAGGGAGGAGGCCTGCGTCATGTGACCCTTCCCTGCCTGGCACCGCCTCCGGCCGCAGTGCCTGATGGTAGCAGAGCGGGGAACGAGGGCGTCAGCCATTTTGTGTCTGTTTCCTGTGAGACGCGGTTGTGGCCGTTGGGTCGGAAGAGTGAGCGATTTTTGCCTCGTTTTTCCCCCTTGGTTCCCCCCCCCCCTTTTACTTTGTCGGTAGAGCGCAGTTATGGGTCGCAAGAAGAAGAAGCAGCTGAAGCCGTGGTGCTGATATCCTTTATCGGTTTGAAGTCGAGGCCGAGCGGGGGCGCCGGTTGGTGGTGACTGGGACTGGGAGGCCTTGCTCTGGCCTGTGGCAGAGAGCGTCTGGGATCTAGGCCTCGAGGTGGGCGGCTTGGTGGCCGGAGCCGGACCTGGGAATGCTTTGCAGAAAATGAAGTCCCCAGGGCGGGAGGCTCTGGCAGTTGGGGGTCGTGGGACTCCGTGACTCAGGAGGTTCTTGCTTTGGTGTGAGCGTTGACTCAACCGCTGGGAGGCGGCTTGGACCCCTCCACCAAGGACAGTGTCCCTTAAGGATATTCTGCCACACTCCGTTGTTTTGGTGACGATTCAACAAAGGGACTTTCTTCGAGTATAATACGCTGATTGAGTCTTTGGAGGATTAGGGGAGAGCTTCCGGAGTCTGTCACCCACTTTTTTCAGTTTTATTTGTAGATTCGGTGGTTTAGTAAAGGCTTGTGTTAGTCGACCCTGGTTTCGGACCTCCCCCCCCCCGCCTTTTTTTTTGGCCGGGGTGGAGGAGAACTAGCTTCCGCGTCTCACCCGCTGGCGCCTTAATCTTCAAGAAGCGTTCTCTTAGAGGGTGGAGTTTCTTGTGTCTATTACCTGGCTTTGTAAGACTAAAAATGCTTCTTGTTGCTTACTAAAACGTGGCGTCTTTTTAACACTTTTTCCGGAAGCGCTAATACACTTTACGTTAAAATTGGTTTTACTTGTCTTGTACTTAAAAACGGTTTGTTACAGAATTACATTTATTTACATGCTAAGTTGAAAAAGTCACTAATTTTTTTTAATGTGCTTTTAGAAAAATCTGACGAGATAAAAATTCTCAGTTTTATTAATGTAACTTATCTGTGAGTTTCGATACATTCCATGGCAACATACATTTGTAAGGAGTTGCAGACAACTATGGATTGTTCATATGGATATGTTCTTATTCATTATGAGCTTATTTTTGGATTTAAATAATATATTTTAAAATTCCAGATATTAGGTAGATTTTTAACATTTCGATTATTTTTTGTTTTCTATTTAATGAATTCTATTTTGAAATTCAGTCTTGACATAAACTTGGGGATTTTTTTAACATTGAACTGTCCAGTCCACAGTATGCATTTTAAATGTTTTAAATGTTGAAATATTGAATAAAAAAGTTAGTTTCACTTAAATCTTTGTTAAATGCAGGGATTTGACAAAACTATATTGCTGATTACTGAGATGTGTTCATTTAGAGGTTGTGAAGAGAGATTATGGGTTTTCCAGGAAACTTAGTAGAATTACATGGCAAGATAATTCCAAATTGTATAGTAAATAGCAGAAGCAAAGTTTGTATAAGTTACATTTTTGGTTTAAACTGTTTTTATATTTTAATGTTCTTTTTCCTGTTCTCTTATATGACCATTTTTTTTATAAGCAGTGTCATTATTATGCTGGTTTTGTACCTTAACAACATTGATCAGGTATTGTAATAGAGATTTTGATGATGAGAAGATTCTTATACAACACCAAAAAGCAAAACATTTTAAATGCCATATATGTCATAAGAAGTTGTACACAGGACCTGGCTTAGCTATTCATTGCATGCAGGTAAGGATTTTTTTTTTCTGTATTTAATTATTACCCCTTTGTTTGGAAACCATATGGAAAAAATTTTTGAATTTCTCTTTGACAGCTGTAGGGTTTTGTTTATTGCAGAAGATTAGATGTGGTCAGTCAGCTTTAAAAAAAAAACCTGTTTTTAGCCATTAAGATAAATAATTGATTTTTTTAATGTTCAGAGAAAATTTGTTTATTTTTGAATTATTGATAATCTTTTTTATCCTAGGTTAGATCGGTGACAACTAAGTTGAGGTCCTGAAGTATCTCCTCTGTACTTGGGTTAGAGAACAAGTATCAGTGATGTAAATTTTGTAGTCAGGCTGACCAGTTCTAATCCTATGAGAATTAATACATAATTAGCTACCATTACTCACTGCCATTGAAGGATTTGTTATAATCTGTTGCCTGGGGATAGGCTTACTTCTGTTATTCCATGGACCTCTTTTGGAACGGTAACATCGCGTTTCATTTGATAATTTTTGGGTTTCTGGAGTTTTTTCTCCTTGCTAGGTAGAAAGAGCTTTGCAATTTATATTTTTAATGATCTAGTAAGTGCCTTTATGTTTTATTCAACATTATTTCTTCTACTTTTACCAATCCTAGAGCTGCCTGAATTTTTGCCTAATTGGACCCTAGAGGGATGAGAGATGAGCAAATCCCTATTCATTGGAAACTACTGTTGGTAGGAGGCAGGGAGGTAAATTAAAATAAGATGTTGTTTCCCCGAGTTTAAAAATAAGTTTATAAAAGAAAATAAGTTTATATAGATCCTTTTTACTCCAATTATATAACTATAACAATAATTTAATATCCATTCAAAAATATTTTAGATCCTGCTACATGCTAGACCCACAGTTTTCCACTGTGGCAATCACTAGTTACATGTGGCTACTTAAAAGAAGCTTAGGGGTGCCTGGGTGGCTCAGTTGGTTAAGTGCCTACCTTCTCTCAGGTCATGATCCCAGGGTCCTGGGATTCAAGCCCCACATCAGGTTCCCTACTGAGTGGAGCCTGCTCCTTTTCCCGCTGTCCCCTCCCCCCCCCGCCGTGCTTTCTCACACTCTCTGAAATCTTTAAAAAAAAAAAAAAAAAAAACTTAATTTAAAAATTAAAAATTTAACGTCAGTCACGTTATAGCCACATTTCCAGTGCTCAGTCACATGTGGCTGGTGGATAACTATTGGGTAGTTTAGATACAGAATATTACTATTTATCACAAAAAGTTCCTATGAGAGGGTATTGTGCTAGACAGTGTTTTAGGCACTAAGTATACAGCTGTGAAGAAGTCACCATTGTGGAGTTTAGATTCATATGGTAGAAGAAAATAAACTATTTAGGTTTTTGGTGATAAGTGATAGGGAAAACTAAAACTAGGTAGGGGGCATAGGGAGGGCCACAAGATAGGAAAGGCCTGAATGAGAAACTGACATCTGAACAGAGATGTGAAAGGAAGTGAGAGAGAGCTTCTGGGGAATAGCAGATGAAAGACCCTCGTGTTACAGGAGCATTCTCCTATATTGAAGGAAAAAGGAAAGGGTAGCAATGTGCTTTATATAGGAGGGCTTACTTACTGTAGGCCATTCTCTTTAATTCTGAATAAATGGGAAGTTTGAGTAGAGGTAGAGCATGCTCTGATGCACTTTTTTTTTTTTTTTAAAGACTTGTCCTGGCTGTAGGCTTGAGATAGACAGGCTGCAGAGTGCAGTGAGAACACTTAAGATGACTAGAGTATTCCAGGCGAGGTGATGGTGACAGAGACCAGAATTTGCTGGTGGATTAGATGTGGAGTAAAATGAGGTGAGGAGTTACAGATGATCTGAAGGTTTTTGGTCTGAGGAGTGTGACATGAGTTAACCATACATAGAGATGTAGAAAGCTGCAGAAAGAATTGGTTTAGAGATGAGGATATCAAGGTTGTGTTATGTTAATTTTGAGTATGGGTATTTAATTTTGAAAAGGTTTACTGAATATCCAGATGGAGATGTCCTATAAGCAGTGTGTCTACAAGCCTGGAGTTCAGAGAAGTGGGAGCTGGAGATAGAAATTTGGAAGGATACCGTGTAAGGACAGCTGTTTTAACTCATTATACTAGATGTTCTCTCTTCTTAGGGAGTAGAATATAGATAAAAAAGAAGTGCAGGGACTCTACCTTAGGCCACTCCCAGCATTTAAAGGTTGGAAGATTAAAATAAACCATTCAAGGACATTGAAAAGGTAGGAAATCCAAGAGAATTGTGCCCTGGAAACCAAATGAAATGTTTCAAGGAGTGAGTTATTCAACTGAGTCAAATGCTGGTGGTAGGTCAAGGAAGAAGAGGACTGAGATTGGATGAATCAAAGTGGAGGTCATTGGTCGCTTGCCAAGAGTGATTTCCTAGAATGATGAGGATGAAAGCCTGTTTGGAGTGCTTTCAAGAGAAAATAAGGAAGTAGAGGCACTCCTTGAAGAAGTTGTGCTATAGAGAAGGGCAGAGAAATGGAATGGAACTAGAAGATTAGTTGAGAAATTTATTTCAGTAACATCTTTAATTGATTAAGTGCTTCTATTTCTATAGTCCTAGTGTAGTTTCACAGCAACCTGTGAGATAGGCATGGCAGTTAAATCAGATACATCCTCCAATTGTATAGATGGTAAGCCTAGGACATTAATAATTTAGATGGTTCACATCAGTGCTTGCTCCTGTCTTTTCAGCCAAGACCCTACCAACTTCTAGGCAAGATTGTAAGAAATCTAATTCTGGCTGGGATATTGTGAGGTAGTTAGGTAAATCATGTTATTTTTCCTTCCTTTTGAACAGCTTTTGATATGTTTATTCTTGGCCTTATCATTTAGAAATATAACAAAGACTAATGTGTATGTGAATATAATTTTATTTCTTTGGAAAACATGAATTACTTAATCTGCATTTGTTAAGAATAGTAACATTCCAAAAAACTTAGAAAACAGGGTGATTAAGCTTGTTGAGTAGCTTTATTCATGGATCTTTGAATCACAGTAAGGAACAGTGGTTAAAGATTAATCAAAAACTGTGGTAATTTTTTAATTTGATTTGCATGTTGCTGTTTAAAATCTTTGAGATACATACCTAAGAAGAATATACTTAGCTTCCTTTAATTACCTTTCTATTCTTACATGAAAGTGTCTTGGGAGGAAAGAAAAATTGAGTATTGGACAAATATGTCCAAGTCATTACTAACCTAAATCAGTGGTTCTCAAGCTTGAGCATGCCTCAGAATCACCTGGAGGGCTTGTTAAGGCACAGATTGCTAGCCTTACCCAAGGGTTTCTGATGGGGTGAGGGTATCCTGAGAATTTGCATTTCTAATAAGCTTTCAGGTGATGCTGATAGCCTAGGCAAAATACTTTGACATTTTTTAGCCTAAGTTTAATGCAAGTTGCTGAAGAAACCAAGATGAGCAGGAATTTTACCTTATTGGCAAAAGAGACACATGTTTGAGGGTTAGAAACATTTGTTCTAGCAAAAACAATACAGTGAAAAAAATCATAGATTTCATAGAACTTTCTCCTCTTTGTGATCTACCAAATATAGGGTAATGACAGGATCACTGCTGTGCAGTGTTAAGTGCCTCAGGTAACTCATTAGTTATGGGTAACGCTAATTGTAAAAGTCACTTTTATAGTTTGTAACCATAGGCTTGTCTCAAGATCCATTCTTGGGGGCGCCTGGGTGGCTCAGTTGGTTAAGCAACTGCCTTCGGCTCAGGTCATGATCCCAGAGTCCTGGGATGGAGTCCCACGTCCGGCTCCCGGCTCAGCGGGGAGCCTGCTTCTCCCTCTGACCCTCTCCCCTCTCATGCTGTTTCTCTGTCTCTCTCTCTTTCTCTCAAATAAATAAATAAATAAAATCTTAAAAAAAAAAATCCATTCTTGGAAATTTTATTTTAATTCTTAATAAGACTGTTTCATAAGTTTTATAGTAAACTTGGAATTAATGTTTATTGAGCCCTTACTATGTGTTAGACATACTACCAAGTGCTTTTTATATTCCTTATATTTTATTTAATCCTTAGAATGATCCTAGTTGTTAGGTATTATGGGTGGAGTAATCTTAAATGATTTGCCTAATATACATACCTAGTTAGTAAGCAGCAAAACTGAGGAAGGATTGAATCCAGACAGTCTCACTAGAACCAAATATTCTTAACCATTATACTAAGTGTTCCCTAAGTAATTTCAAATTACTCTTAAAGGACTTTATGAGGCACTTTAGTCTATCTAATGGAAGTTTATTTTAATGTTAGGTGCATAAAGAGACAATAGATGCTGTACCAAATGCAATACCTGGGAGAACAGACATAGAATTGGAAATATATGGTATGGAAGGAATTCCAGAAAAAGACATGGATGAAAGAAGACGACTTCTTGAACAGAAAACACAAGGTAAATATTAAGATCTATGCTTTTTCTTAATACAGCTTCACTGATGAGAGTATTATAATACTTTTGACGTATAAATTAAATAGTGGATGTTAGATTTATTCAAAATTCCAATTTTGAGTGTTGTTTTTATGTCTTTTAATGTTTGAAGTTGTATATTTAATTTGTGTATATGTAATACCACGTGGATCATTCCAAACACTTTATTATGTTTTGTTCCTAACTGAATTCTAAGTGGAATTAACAAGTGTTGAGGTTTTTGAAAATGAAGGTTGCTTGTTTTGATTTAATTGTATAACCACTAACAGTAAAAATTTTTAGTGCTGTTATTTGACTTGGAATTTGCGATCACTATCCAGATGGTAGAAGTTATTAATCACCTATCAAATTTTTTTCTTTTTAAGATTTTATTTACTGTGAGAACACGTTCAAGCGATGGGGGGTAGGGGGGAAAATAGAGAATCTCAAGCAGACTCTGCGCTGAGCCCAGGCTCAATCTCACAACCCTGAGATCATGACCTGAGCTGAAACCAAGAGTTGGATGCTTAACCGACTGAGCCACCCAGGCACCCCTTTATTTTATTTTATGTTCTTAGGGTTTATTTTTTTATTTTTTGAGAGGGAGGGAGTGAACAAGCGAGCTTGGCGGGGAGGGGCAGAGGGAGAGAGACTCTCAAGCGGACTCCGCAGTGAGTGGGGAGCCTAGACCTAGGGCTCAATCCCAGGACCCTGGGATCATGACCTAAGCTGAAATCAAGAGTCAGACACTCAACTGACTGAGCCACCACACAGGCGCCCCATGAGATTTTTCTTAAAGATTTTATTTATTTACTTGACAGAGCACAAGTAGGCATAGCAGGAGGGAGAGGGAGAAGCAAGGAGCCTTGCGTGGGGCTCGATCCCAAGACCCTGGGATCATGACCCAAACAAAGGCAGCCACTTAACCGACTGAGCCACTCAGGTGCCCCCCAATTTTTTTTTTTTTTGAGTAAGCTCTACACCCAGTGTGGAGCTTGAACTCAAGACCCCAAGATCTGGAGTCACATGCTCTACCGACTGAGCCAGCCAGGTGCCCTGAAAATTCTGCTTTGAAAAGCATTGCAGAGAGGTCAGGTCTCTTTGTCATAGTTTACCTTTTGGGATGGAATAGAAAGCTATTTTTTAAAATAAAACTGACTTAGGAAAATTACTTTTATCTGTCATAAAATAGGGAAAGTATGTTAATCTTGGCTTAATATAGATTGAAAACCCATTTGAAGAGTAAAAAGAACAGTATATATATTTTTTTTTTTTTTTAAGATTTTATTTATTTATTTGACAGAGAGAGAGACAGCGAGAGCAAGAATACAAGCAGGGGGAGTGGGAGAGGGAGAAGCAGGCTTCCTGGCGAGCAGGGAGCCCGATGCGGGGCTCGATCCCAGGACCCTGGGACCATGACCTGAGCTGAAGGCAGATGCTTAACGACTGAGCCACCCAGGCGCCCCGCTTTTTTTTTTAATTTTTTTTAAAGATTTTATTTATTTAAAAAGAACAGTATTGACTGATTTTTTTTTTGTAAGAAAAGTCTCCTGAGCTAATTGCACTGAAATAATCATTATTTTTTAAAGATTTTATTTATTTCTTTGAGAGAGAGTAAGCAGGAGGGGCAGAGGGAGAGGGAGAAGCAGACTCTCCCTGCTGAACAGGGAGCCCAATGCGAGGCTCGATCTCAGGACCCTGTGATCATGACCTGAGATGAAGGCAGACGCTTAACGACTGAGCCACCCAGGCGCCCTAAAATCGTTTTTTTTAAATGTTGAATGTCCAACTTGCTGAGTTTTTTTTTTACTTTATGGGAAAAACTAATTAAAACTTTTTTAGCAGAGAGTCAAAAAAAGAAGCAACAAGATGATTCTGATGAATATGATGATGATGACTCTGCAGCTTCAACTTCATTTCAGCCACAGCCTGTTCAACCTCAACAGGGTTATATCCCCCCAATGGCACAGCCAGGACTGCCACCAGTTCCGGGAGCACCAGGAATGCCTCCAGGTATTACATAAGGTTTCTTAAAATTTAACATTTTAAGGACTTTATTGATACGGTGTAAAAGTATTAAAATTTTCTCTTACTCTAATATATTTTGTGGTTGTTGTTGAAATTCTTACAGGCATACCTCCATTAATGCCAGGTGTTCCTCCTCTGATGCCAGGAATGCCACCAGTTATGCCAGGCATGCCACCTGGGTAAGAGAACTTTTAATTGACTTGTGGGCTTGTGCCTAGTAATGATCTTTTTCAACTTGGGTGTTCTATGAATTTTAAAATGTTACTTTGCCTTTTTTTTTTTTTTTCTTCTAAAAGGTATGGGCTCCATAAATATTAAACTTGTCTAATAAAGGGGTCTACCAACAAATTAAATGAATATAAATTTGCCTCTGAAGAGAATAGATTTTTGGGCTTTAGGATGTCTGTAGGCAGCCATCTGCTTCAATTGCATCTGATGTAATTAAAGTAGTTGGTTATAGATTGGTGTTTCTGAGATTCAGAACTGTCCATGACACTTTGTAGTTGTGACAAGAAGCAAACTCTGTAAATGATTTTATTTGTCAAATCCTCAAGAACTAAAATGGATATGAGGTGCTCGTGCCTATCACTTTTACTTAAATATTGTTGGATGTGAGAGGTATACAATACACTTTCCCACTGTATTTTGAAAATCACAGTTAGATTTTGATTTTGTCATACATTTTCACAGATTGCATCATCAGAGAAAATACACCCAGTCATTTTGCGGTGAAAACATGTAAGCATCTCATTCATAATGTAATTCAGGAGGTATAATCATAATGTCATTTTTTTGTGTGTTTAATGGTATCTATTCAGTTGACTTCAGAAATTTTCTAACCTTCCTCACTAAAACTTCTAAAATGTGCAAGCTGGTTGACACAGATCTCTTAATGGAGGGAAATAAAACATCTGTGAGGAAATTATAATAGACCCATATAAATAAAGCATTTTCTAAATGTGGCTGTTTTTCCCCAAACTGCTAAAGTAATGGAATTTAGTAAAAAGGTTATTTAAGAAAGAATAGATATTCTTTTGCCAAATTACATGCTTTATTATTTATAGAAGATAATTCGGTTTTCTTGTAATGAAAACTATATATATACATATATATATGTAGAAGTTTATCTTTTGATAAAGTCCTCAATTAAGAATTCACAAACTTTTAACTGTTTTAAGTGAATTGGACACTGATATTTGAAGGTGAGCTCTTTTAGGGGAAGGAAAATAAATACGGGTTATGTTTTTAAGTCATGGTTTAGTGTAAGGTAGCTATTACAAATAGAAATTAGGCAATTGTGTGAGTTTACTTTTGACTGTCTTTAATTTTGGTGGTAGTGGTTTTTTTTTTTTTTGTAACCCTCCAAAAAAAGTCTTTACTCCACAGTGTGTATTCAGTACTTTCCTTTTGAAAAATCTGATGATTCTGAAATAGTTTTTCTTTTTTATTTACATTTTGTTTGGATATTTTCAAGTGAGACAGAAGGTGATTTTGATTTCCAATTACACATATTTTAGATGAGGCCTCTTATGTATATTAAGGAGGGTATAATTGTTTTTAGTGACTTTAAATTTATGAAAATGTTTTGTCAACAAAGACTGATTTTTTTTTTCTTTATTTTACTAGTAAACCCAAGAGTTTGCTGATATTTAGAGAGCTTATTTTGATAGAATTGTTTTAGTGTTGTGTGTTCTTTCAGGTTGATTGATTTCAATATTAGGGGTCAAATTCAAGTCTTTTATCTGTTGTTTCAGGCTTTAGCCAAAATATTTTCTAATGGTTTATACTGTTCATTAACTTGGTTTGTTTCTTGAAATTTGCTTTCCAATAGAATGATGCCAATGGGTGGAATGATGCCACCTGGACCAGGAATACCACCTCTGATGCCTGGTATGCCACCAGGTATAAAACATTAGATAATTCCTTTTTTAATGTGACTGGCATGCTTTATTCTTCTCTATTTTGGACAATAGGTTTGTGGATTTTAGTGCAATTGTAATGTATAATTTCCGTAGGTTGCTGAATTCTTTTTTAAATTACTTGAAGTGTCGGAATGGACTGTGGGGTTTTTTTTTTGAGTTCTGAAATAGGTAATAAACAGGTTTCAAAGCAGTCAAAATAAGTTACAGAATCTGCACCAAAGCTCATGTACCTAAGAGGCATTGTATTTGTGGGTTTGTTGTTTTAAAGATTTTATTTATTCATTTGAGAGAGAGAGCATAAGCACGGGGAGCAGCACAGGGAGAAGGAGAAGCAGATTCCCTGCCAAGCTGGGAGCCCAACGCTGGGCTCGATTCCAGGACCCTGGGATCATGACCTGAGCTGAAGGCAGATGTTTAACCAACTGAGCCACCCAGGCACCCTTGGGGGTTGTATTTGTTAGGCATATTTTAGGTGAGTAATGGAGAAACCCATCAAACCATATTTAAAAATGTAAGCGTTTATTGTCTTACTCAACAGAAAGAAAAGTGGTAGCCTCAGTGGCTGGTAATGTCAAGAACCCATGTGTTTTTAAATTTTCTTCTTTGCTAGCCTTAGCTTTTCTCCCTCAGACACATCACTCAGTTGTTAGAAGATAATGCAGGCAACAAAGAGTGTCAACAGCAAAGTGTTCTTTTTTTTTTCCATTAGGGAGCAAAGTAACTCTCCCAAAAGCTTCCTAGCCTCCTGTTGTTGGCTAGAAACAGTTCTAATGGACCCTCTAGCTGCAAGGGAGTCGTAAAAAAACAAAACAAAACCCTGTCTTGACTTTGTAGCCTATAACGTGGGGTTTTCCACATTAAAGTAAGGCAGCAGTAAAATTTGCATCATTGCCGGTGCAACCATTTATTTATAGGCAGTAGCTCCACATATGTTATGTTTTGAGATAATTTTAGGCAAAGTAATGTTGAGGAAGTTTGAAGAATGCATTAGTGATGGATTTTAGGAAAATTTATTTCAAGTGCTTAAAGGAGGGGCGCCTGGCTGGCTCAGCCTGTAGAGCATGCAACCTTTGATCTCAGGTTTTAAGTTTGAGCCCCATGTTGGGTGTAGAGTTTACTTAAGAAAAATACAATCTTTAGGGGCGCCTGGGTGGTTCAGTCATTAAGCATCTGCCTTTGGCTCAGGTCATGATCCCAGGGTCCTGGGATTGAGCCCCACACCAGGCTCCTTGATGCTTCTCCCTCTCCCACTTACCCTGCTTGTGTTCACTCTCTTGCTCTGTCTCTGTCAAATAAATAAGTAAAATCTTAAAAAATATATATATATATAATCTTTAAAGTGTTTACAGGAATAACTTAGTTTTCTGGAAAAAAAATTTTTAAGATTTTATTCATTTATTAGAGAGAGAGTGAGAGAGAATGATCGGGGAGGAGAGGGAGAAGCAGACTCCCACCGAGCAGGGAGCCCGATGCGGGACTTGATCCCAGGACCCTGGGATCATGACCTGAGGCGAAGGCAGATGCTTAACCAACTGAGCCACCCAGGCGCCCCTGGAAAAATTTTTATGGGTATACGACGTATCAAAGTTTTTACAGTAATTTGAATTAGAGTTCAGAGAGCGTCCAGCTGTTGGAAGTTTGCTCTAATTCACTACGTGTTTCAAAAAGTTTGCCAGTCACTAAAATTGGTAAGCTTAATTGCTATTTTCCCCATATATAGACTCTGTAGTGGTATCTTTCACTTCCCAAAATTCTGAAAATACACAAAGGAATAGAAAGGTTGAGGCAAGATTGTTCCAATGGGCAAATGCCTAAGTTATTTGGACTTCATTGAATTGAACAGTTATCAGTAACTTTGTAGCATAGAAGCATTATTTATTTATTTATTTTTGTTTTTCAAGATTTTATTGATTTATTTGAGAGAGAGCGTGCGCGCAAGCAGGGAGGAAGGGAGGGAGAAGCAGACACCCTGGTGAGCAGGGAGCCTGACTCGGGTCTCAATCCCAAGGACCCTGAGATCAGGACCTGAGCTGAAGGCAGACGCTTAACTGACTGAGCCGCCCAGGCGCCCCTTTATTTTATTTTTATTTTTATTTTTTTAAAGATTTTATTTATTTGACAGAGACACAGCGAGAGAGGGAACACAAACGGGGAGTGGGAGAGGGAGAAGCAGGCTTCCTGCCAAGCAGGGAGCCCGATGCGGGGCTCGATCCCAGGACCCTGGGATCATGACCTGAGCCGAAGGCAGACGCTTAATGACTGAGCCACCCAAGCGCCCCTTATTTTTTATTTTTATTTTTTTTTTAAAGAGAGCATGTGAGTGGGGGGATGCAGAAAGAGAGAGGGAGAGAGACTCTTACGCATTTTCCATACCCAGCATGGAGCCTGATGTGGGGCTTGATCCCATGATCTGAATAGAAATCAAGAGTCAGAGGCCCAACCAACTGAGCCACCTAAGGAGCCCCTAGAAGCATTTTTAATACGGTATATTTTAACAGTTTTGGGAAAAATTTTTTCTGAGTTAAATGTTTCAACACCCCCCCGCCCAATCCTCCCAACATTTCTTCTCTATAGGTATGCCCCCTCCTGTTCCCCGTCCTGGAATTCCTCCAATGACTCAAGCGCAGGCTGTTTCAGCACCAGGCATTCTTAATAGACCACCTGCACCAACAGCAACAGTTCCTGCTCCACAGCCTCCAGTTACTAAGCCTCTTTTCCCCAGTGCTGGACAGGTAAGGTGAAATTCCTGAAAAGGAGTGCACTTATATTTAAAGGTAAAGTGTAGTTGTTTATAGAAATCCTTGAAATTGTCATAGGTCAATTTTTTGTTTATAATCTTTTTAATATAATTTATTAAATACAAAGAAGTGTCCTATTCTCTTGCATGTTTGCACACATTGACTAGAGCCAGATAGTATGTTATTTTTTTCATAGCTGTGAACTCTGGTTAGAAATGAAAGTTTAATTTCTGGGGACTTAAATACATGATAATGTTTAGAGGTCCTCTTTTACCACTTGAACTGTGAGTGGAATGAAACGTTGGACTCTTTAATCTAGAACAGTGACAAATGACAATGCTACACTTTTGCAGGAAGGACATCATTTGACCTAGACTTAATCTTTCCTACTGAACTTGTCTTTTTTCAGAACTCAGAAGCTAAAGATGCTTTTGTTATATATATCGTATGTGTATAATGGTTGTTTACTTTTGCTATTTTTTCCCAGTTATATTCAGAATTAAACAGATGTATGTAATTCATTCAGAATTAAGATCAGGATGTGTGTTCTTTTTTTCACTTTAACATTATCCCATAGAAGTTTTGTTTTCTCAATTTTTTTCTGTTTATGGTTGCTAAATTAAAAGTATTACTTTTTAAGTCCTCTGTAAGCACATATCTTATGTTTTTGAGGTGGGTGGGGATTTTGTTTATTGAGAGATGTCAAACTTTTGGCAAAAATCTTGTGGAGTCATTGATAGAGAATTGGATTGAAGTGTCAGTAGTAATGCATCTTTATTCTCAATTAACGTATCATTTTTGGCAAATCACAGTGCAAAAGCACATCCAGTTTTAGAAAAGAAACTGGTTAACTAGGTTTATTGGTGTAGAATTAAAGATTTTTTTTGAGGCTCATACTGTCACTTTGTTTATTGTAAATGCATCAACTGCCTGCCTCTTTAAATAAATCAGATTTGATTGCATTATATTTTGCGTTTAAAAAAATGCAATCTATACTAAAAAAGTCTACCACATGGCTTATTTTCACCCATTTGTTTGGAGACTTTTCATTGTTTCCTTTCTTTTATGCTACAGATGGGGACACCTGTAACAAGCTCAAGTACAGCTTCATCCAATTCAGAAAGTCTGTCTGCATCTTCTAAAGCTCTGTTTCCTAGCACAGCACAAGTACGCAGGAAGTTGCAGTTTAAAGTTGTTAAAATGGCTTTATAAACTTAACCCTTTGGACCCTACTTTATAACTAAATCTTTTCCCAAAAAATACACTATGTTTAATTTTTTTAAAGTTAATGGTATAAAAATCAATGGTATTTGAAAATTTGAACTCCTACTAATAGAAAAAAATGTACCCCAAACTCCTATGGTTCTAAAGGGTTAAAAGCATGTAAGCAGTAAATGCATTATAGTGGCCAATGGTTAGCCTGATGCATGATTAAGCTTTTTTGATTTATGCTGTTTAATGCATCACATACAATGTAAGGAAATTTAGTACTTTGCATTTGGTTCTAAAGTTGGCCTAGTTTTCATGTTTCAGATGTTTGGTATTATGAAAAGTAACACATATATTACTATTACTGGTAACTTTACGCTTAAAAGATCCTACTAAGCCCTTTTGTCCATGATAATCATCTAGCCATTGTTAATTGGGAGGACATTGTATTATCTATATAAAGATATCTCTGAAGGGACATCTTTAAAGTGTCACCACTGATACTGTTCATGCTATGTATGCTTAGTAACTAAAATTTATCCAACATTTGTATTTTGTAATTTCTAACCTTTTTTTTTTTTTTGAGGTGCTTGGTAGATTGATTAAACAACTAATTTAGAATAGTAAACGTAGAACATGCTTTTCTGATACAGTGTAATTCATCAGTCTGAAATAACTACAAAGCTTTGTAAAGCAAGTAAATTTTGGTGAGAAGGTAGATAACATCTTAGAAGTTACATATGCAGTCTTTGTTTCCACTGCTGAGTTTTGGATGTGACTTTGACCCAGCATCTTTTGATATTCTTGTGTATCATCTTGATTTTTTGTGGAGTTTTAGTTATGTTAACTTTGTTTTAATTTCATTGAAAGTTTGGTCCTTTACTGAATGTTGGTATCTCACTTTTAAGTTAATTATAATAGATATATTCAGTTGTGGCTTTTGAAGTTTCCTTAATGAAAGATTGTGTTTTCCAGGCTCAGGCAGCTGTCCAAGGACCTGTTGGTACAGATTTCAAGCCCTTAAATAGTACCCCTGCAACAACTACAGAACCCCCAAAGCCTACATTCCCTGCTTATACACAGTCTACAGCTTCAACTACTAGTACAACAAATAGCACTGCAGCTAAACCAGCGGCTTCAATAACAAGTAAGCCTGCTACACTTACGACAACCAGTGCAACCAGTAAGTTGATCCACCCAGATGAGGATATATCACTGGTAAGTTCTTTACAGGTTTTTATTAGCGTAGTTTGAATACCGTTGTAGTAACTTTTCCTCTTAAAGTATTAATTTGTACACCAGTGGTCTTATAATCTGATCTAATGCTTACTGTGTGGTTTTTATTCTGATTATTAAGAACCACAAAATAAAGGGAATATTGCGTGTTTTGATCTTAGACACACTCCTTCCCCTACTCCCAGATTGTGTTTAAAAGAAGACAGTAAGTTGGGTTCTTAACTCTCAAAAATCATTTTGGTTACACATAAATTTGTAAATGATGAAACAGTTAAGTGGTGAGGTAGAATATACAGATCCTTTGAAGCGACTTTCTTCACAAGACACTTTCTTGCTGAGGCAGTGTATAATTCCTGGGAAGTTATTAGCCATTTTTCAAATATAAAAATAGGCGAGGTTTTCTTGAGGCATTGAGATTTTAAGCAGTTGGACTGGTTCGTGGAGCAAAAATTGTGGTTGGGAAGTAAGGGTACATTTTTAAAAAGTTACTCTAAGATTTTGGATGTTTGTCTTTTATGCTTAATGACTGCTCTCTGCATTCAGGTGTTTAACATTGTGTTCATTTTTATTTGTAGGAAGAGAGAAGGGCACAGTTACCTAAATATCAACGTAATCTTCCTCGACCAGGACAGGCTCCCATTGGTAATCCACCAGTTGGACCTATTGGAGGTATGATGCCACCACAGCCAGGCATCCCACAGCAACAAGGAATGAGACCCCCAATGCCGCCTCATGGTATTACTTTTTATGTTTACTGTATTTGTTTATTGTATTTAGTGGATTTTCTGAGTATACACATAAATTTATCTGCAAAATACATTGCATTTAAAAGTATAACGCACAGACCAACTCAATTTATTTTTTGTGTTTTAAATGTGTTTTTTAGGTCAGTATGGTGGTCATCATCAAGGCATGCCAGGTTACCTTCCTGGTGCTATGCCACCTTATGGGCAGGGACCGCCGATGGTGCCCCCTTATCAAGGTGGGCCTCCTCGACCTCCGATGGGAATGAGACCTCCTGTAATGTCGCAAGGTGGCCGTTACTGATCTTACTTCATCCAATCTAATAGGTTTGGAGATTAAACCTTTTCTCAACTTGTGCTGTTTATATAGCCAAGCTTCCGTCAATAAGGCTTCATTGTGACTTTAACAAACATTATCTTCCCACATACCAGGAACTATTGGACATTTATTTTACATGGGAAAAATTATTTGGAATAATAAAGCAGGAACTTTTCCTGAAGTTGCAATTTATACTGTATGGCTTCTTTTTCATGTTTCATCTAGGTTTTTAGAAGTGAAGTATAGTAAATTTGGTTCGTTATATTGTGAAGGCGCTGGAATTACATGAACATACCACCTTAATAAAGGCAAGTTCTGTAAGCTTACATTGCTATTTGTAAAGTTATGCCTTCACAGCATTTCAGATGCTGTTGGACTTCATGTCCCCAACCTAGCTTGGTGAGGGCTGTAACTGTTTCCGAGACCTGTACATTGGAAGTCTGAATGTATAACAATATTTAATGTATTTAGAGTTCCTCATGTTGCAGGGTTTAAGAAATCTGACCCACCAAGGTCATGTGACTTTTCTGTACTGTTAAACTTCATTGTAATAAAATGAGAGAAAAACTTATGCCTTTTTATTCATAACCCAGCTGTGGACCACTGCCTGAAAGGTTTGTACAGATGCATGCCACAGTAGATGTCCACATAATAAAATTCATAGTTACCAATACAGTTTTGATATATCATTGGATTCTGTCTTTGAATTGTAGGTTGTTCCTTAGCTGCATGTTTTAAACTGGACAATATATATAGAATTGTATGTTAGTGCTTAAGTTGACAGAAAAACTTAGATACATATGAGTCATTACATAGTGGGTATGAAATCTTTATATTGTGTCACCTTTCCACGCCCTTGGTGTCACTACGTGTTAGATGTCATAGATATTTAAAATGTAAACCTTAGTATGCCCTCTCCTACTGATGAAGTTTAGAGCCTAGTGCCAGACCCACTCATTTCCTTCTGATTATTTTTGAGACTGCAGTACTGCGTGGACCTCAGAAGCTTTTCAGGTGCAGACTTCTAGAAGCTTAGGTGCATGCAGTAATAGCTTTTTGCTGTTAATGGATTGGAATCTTTTCTAAGTGTAATTACACCAAAATAATCTAAATGTGCCTCTGTTAGGACAGTTAACAGATGGATTCAAAATTTATTATGTTCCTGGAAAATTACATTATTTCTTTGATTAAGATGGCTATCTTTTGTTATTATAAAGCCTAAATGGCTTTCCTGTTAACCTTTTCATTCTTGGAAATTTGAATGTTACTGTGTCCTGTGAAGTAGTTTTCTGTAGAGGTGACACTGCTATTAGTATCTTGTGTTGCAAGTCTCCTACAATAATAGCTCTTGTTGACCTTTTTTGGTACCCATTTTTTCGATCTTTATTTTTGCAAGGTACTTTTATGATAATTTAAGTATCAAATGATTTGTACAAAGCATAATATAATGAACTCAAGTTGAGTTTTTCTCAACATAAAGACTTGTAAGAAAATGGTGATAATTTTTTATAACCTATATGTGAAGGTGTAGATATGACATGAAATCTGAGTTTTTGTCTTTGAAAACTTCTAATCATCATAAAAGAGTCTGTATTTAGGTGACAAGTAAAAGTCATTCATTTAAACAAAACATACAAATATTTACAAAGCTGAGTGCTGTTTTAAATCGGATATTTTGCTCCAGTGAAATGTTTTATAGCTCTTTTCTTGTACCATCGAGGTTCAAAAAACTCCATAGTTTGAAAAGGCAACATCTGTGTATCACCAAGAACGCGTTTCCTTCTGCCAGTGGCTAAGCCCCGTACCGCTACCCTTTCCCTCACCAAACACCTGCCTACTAAGTAGTTTTGGAATTAACATATATTTAGATTTGGCAGCACATTTATCAGACTGCCAAAGAAGAGCCTGTGTTGAAAATCTGTAAGGTAAAGATGGCATGATTAAATTTAGAATGATTAAATAGGAAATGTTTTCCCAAACCAAATGTCCTTCAAGCATTTCATGTACAGGCTTATTAACAAAATACAAATGGGTTAGTAATGTTTCAGAACTTACGCAAAGCTTATTTACATTTAATGCAAAGATAACATATTTTATATCAAGGTTTGTTGTTTTCTGAAGTCTGAAGGGAGAAAATACTACTTTTAAATAAGTTGTAGAATTTTAATTTTAATTAAAATGTTAATCCAAAGTGTTATGCATGACTCTTAAGCACACCGTCTCCTGTTGTGTTAGGTATATGGCTCAGGTGGTGCCCATTTGGTATATTTAAAGTTGTTTGTGCATGCATCAGCATAATTAAGCTTCTAGAAAATACCTTTTACCTAACTGCTTCTGGGGTCCATAGTGTGGTTAAATCATGAGAGGAACAAACCATGTTGAAATAATTAACTCTTACTTTGACTTACGCTTCCTTAAAATAATAGATGGAGTTGAGTTGAAGTAAACTTCTGTTTGCCCTCACAGAAGACATCCTTTAGGACTTGCTATATTCAGGCAGGCATTGTGATTGCCGTAATTTAGGAAGTTGTAAGATTAATGGGACTGCCAACTTTGGCTCTCCCTTAGTCCACTCCTATGTTACCTTTTTTAAAAAAACAAAAAAGTGACAACGTTTTGTCTGGCACTAGTTTCTATCACATACAGATTTTACCTGCTGTATGACAAGACCAGCAGGTGAGGATCAACTTTTGAGTGGCTGCTGGAATTATCATTTAATTTGAATACTTATATTTTAGTAATAATCACACACATTTACCATTAGGAATGGGGAAAATACTCCTAGTGTACTCTATTCCACTGATCAAGTTCAGCTTAAACTAATTGAACTTAGTTATTTGGGGAGAGATCCCGAACAAAAATAAGTATGGGTTCAGAGTGGAATTACAGCAGACAATAGTTTTTTTTTAAAAGCTGCTCTTTTTTCCTTTGCTTGCTTGATCATTGGGATTTTTTTTTTTTAATGCATGTCTTTTAAATTAATTGGGTAATGTTTTTCTAAAATCAAAATTTTCTTCTTCCTATAGCCCTGCCATAGGACAGGCTGAGGCTGAGTCTCAGTGTTGCCCTGTTCAGTCTGAGGCAAGTGGGATTTATTTTATTCCTTATAGGGGCTTTCACAGCTTTATGGCTGTTGGATATTTATGTCCCCAAACTTGCAGCAAGTTTGGTGAAGGCCCCTAAATTTAATTAAACTTAGGATTTTTATACTCTTTTGGGCAGAGAAGGCTCTATATTAATATTCACGTTTGACTGTGGTGTTAATAAGCATAAAAAGTATTTGATCTATGTAATTTTATGTAATTTACTTTGTGTTAACAGCCTCAGTAAAGCTGGTATTGCTATATTGATCTTTATTAGTAAATTGACAAAATTTGATGTTCTTGATTTGGAGGCATGAAATGTTTTGTCAAATTTTCCACTTTCACTTTTAGGAAAAAGTTACTGGTCATTTTCTCCTCAAACTATTAAATTTAACTTCATGGATAAGTTTGATCATTGGAAATGCCACAGGATACTGAAATCTGCATTCTTAATTCCAAAGTTATGCATTGAACATTAAGGTTGAAGGGTCATGTTGAAATGCTTGTGATTTTTTTAATATTTACAAACTTCACCACATTAGAGCAAATGTTAATGTAGAGCCCTTGTGAAGAGTGGGAAGGTGGTGTGTGTGTGGTATGTATGCGAATACACTACACATTTGATAAAAGGATAATAAAAGAGTTTGGGTATTACAGACCTGTCAGTATGGATAGATTACTAATTTTCAGGTAGCCAAACTGAAATTGAATTGTGGTAAACTTAGTACATTGAATTGTTGTGGTTTTGGAACATTTTTGAGGTTCTTCTTCAGCTGTACTGAACATTGTTTTATGCAATATGCACACATGAAAAGTATCCACATTTGATTCCAACTAAAATTTGCTTTTACTTGGTGAGAAACATGTTTATGTGTGTATGTTGTGAGGAGTAAAGAAAGAAATGGAAGAGAGGCCAAAACATAAACCTGTATTACTTTTGTTCCTTCCTGTGTTTAAGCGACACATCTGTTCTATCCAGATTGCATTTTCTTTTGAACAGTAACAACATATAATACAGTGTTTAGCTAACCCAGGATAATGTTTTCTATATGGTTTTAATTCTTGGAAGCATAAAGAAAAAATATACATTAAATGAATTCCAAATTTTCACCTGTGCAATTAAAACATACGATTTTCTCTGTAACTGAATCATGGAAAAAAGATTTTAGCGTTTGAAAAAAAATTTTGTCACAACAAAAGAATACATTTATAACCTGTTCGGTAATGACACCTCTTTAAGTCTCCTTAATTGGAGCTATTTTCTGTTGCATCCACCATCCCCCAGTTTAGGGAAATATTCAAGAGTGAGGCTGCTTGTCTTAATTCTAATAGTGATAGTTGAAGTAATTGAAGTAGGCTTTTAACATACTTGACTACTGGGTGTTGGAGGGATTTTCTAAAGGTGGCATAATTTGTTGAAGTTAATTTTCTTGATATCTCTGAAGTAGTATGGTTTTGAGAGTTATATAACTTTCAGGTATCTATTCCTTCCACTGGTAATACTTGGTAAATGAAATGTTGAACTAGTTACTTTACAGAGATAAAATTTGTTTTGAGTAAACTGATACTTGTATTGGCTAGCGATAAGTAGTATTTAAAATATAAAAATTTTGTGTTAATTAGGTATGTCTTTTTAAAGAGGCAGTATTTATCTCCCTAATATTAAGTAACCTTTGTATGTTATTCCAAAACAAAGTCGGTTTTCTTGTACTGTAACTTTTATGGAAAACTCTTCTAAAAGGAGGGATTCATTTATAAGACTATTGACTCTAAGGCAGTTTTGTAAGTAAACATTCCCCCTAGTTACACTTCTGCTTACTGTCTCATGACTTGAATATTAGTGAAGGTTACTTTTTTTTTTTTAACCCTTTCTCAATATTTTGTTTTCTGTCATCTGAATCATTTTAATAAATGACTTTTTGTTTTTCTAGCATAGAAATCCTCTAACTTCTGTGTGATATTTCTTGGCAAAATGAGAAGCAGTTACTTTAATGATGTACATAGTGTTATGCACATAGTGATTATTCATAATTTTGTGATTAATGTTAAATTTTCAGAACAATACTTTTAATATCTTGCTGTTAGGCATTCCCTATTATGGGATCTAAATCAAACTAGTAGGAAATGCGGGACTTGAGTTTGAGCTCCCTAATACTTGAAATATCTCCAGCTTTTCCCCAGTGTCTTCATGCATGTCCTTCCTTGGTATTTTTGTTGAGAAATAGTAAGTTTGAAAGTAGCATTTTAAAAAAATACGAATAAAGCTCAGAAGAGAATTGCTTTTTTAAGAATTGTTGTTTCTGCGCTGAGCTCTATACATTCTTGTATAATAATTTGGCCATAAAGGGCAGAGCCTTTTCATTTTCTTCCTAACTCTGGAAAAATAATAGCTTGAAACTATATTAATTTGAATTTTTAAACCTTGTCTCTTTAAATCTGTTCAGTTCGGCTCATGTATCCTCAGGGGAAATATCTTTATTTTACTAATAAGCAGGATGTAGAAGTGTCCTATTAAGGCAGGAATTGAAGACCTAAAGGAGCTCTTCACTGAAGCTAATTTGAACTATTACTATTTGAAGCAAATTGAATCCTGTATTATAAGTCAAGACTGTTCATGGTTAGGTTTTTTAGGAGGCATATAATCAGCTATATTAGAATATGTTGGTATATATGTTTTAATCTTGATCAAATTAACTACAGAGAAGATACATGTGAGTAAATTATTTTAATGATTGATAACTTGGACCTAACTTGGACCCCATCCATTCTAAATGCTGTGTAAGGTTGTGTTATGGCACAGCTTCAGTAATGTGTGCTGTGTGTTTGGTCAGGGGTTTGTGTAATGCTGTATAGAGAGGGGGAAGGCCTTTTTTGGAATTCTCCTGGCCCTTTGGCATTCTTACCGTTTCTGGGTTTTTATGGGTTTTTTTTGTTGTTGTTGATTTTTTTTTAAACCATCATTATAGATAAAGAATCTGTATGCCTTCACCTTTGGTTAAATTTGAGGAGCTGGCAGTGAAATTATTGATGCCCAACTTGGATAAAAATGAAGAATGACGTTTCCCCAGTTTACTACACACAGACCAATATTATTTGAGAAAGAGGTCATTATATAATGTTGTTAGGCTTAGGAACCTTAAATGTAGTGAAAGGTAACAACATTCCTGCTTCTGGTTTGCATTTGTGATTAAGGTTTCACCAAATCATTTATTATAATGTAACTTACTCTTAACATTTTGTTCATAAATATTTGAGCAATCAGATGAAAATAAAATTTGCAGCATTTCCTTTCTCTACTGATAAAGCTGATTAACCACCCAAGTGAGCCAAGGAAAGTTCTTGAAGTTTCTGTAGGTTTGAGTTAGAATAGTATGGGGCATATATTTATTGAGCAAAGCCTCTGTTTTTGTTATTTATTAGTGTATTTCCAGGAGAAACAGATTTACTTTTCAGTCCATGTTTTAACTCTCTGATAAAATCGAGTGTTTTGAAAATTGAATTTTAAACTATTAAAAGTTGCTTTCCTCTGTGGAGTATGTCTGCACACACTTAAATTTAGAAATTACCTTTTCCCCCAGATACATGCAGCCCCCCCTTTTTTTTAGAGGAACCAAAATTTCCACATAATATACATGTTGGAATACATAGTTTATTAAAAGTAGGTGTGTCCAAGAGATAGTGTTTTTAAGTTTCATAAGGTCACTTTAAGAGCCAATGCAAGGTAACTTTTGTAAGACTTAGGGAAAAAGTTTAAAATGTATTAATGTCAGGTTCTGAGGAAATTTAATGCACATTGACTTTTTAAACTATGGATTGAACTCCTCAGTTTAATACAATTTGTGTTTTTGTTAACTAGCAGCAGAATTTCAGCATTTGCTACTTACTGGTAGAGAAGAAAAATCCCACAGCCCTGCCAGTACAGGTTAGTTTAATCTGTAAGTACCTGATGTTCCTATTTTTTTCAAACATATCCATATAACCCACACAAGGAAGAAAGCTGTGCAGTTACTTAAATGTGAGTATAACTAATAATAGATCCATTGGACACTTTTTAAACACTCAGTACTTGGGCCAAAGTAGCTAGGTTTGCTAACCTCCGTTGTGAGAAAGGTGTAATACTGCTCCTTTATTATCTGGTTGTGATTGACCCTAAGTAGATCTGTTGTACATAAAAGGAAAACACAGTGAAAGTTTCGATTGGCTATATGCACATGTTGGTATCTGAAAACAGAGTGCAGGGCTTTGGGTCCAGGCTCTTTTACTTAAGCCTCTCCCATGGTGGTACTCATATTTTACCTTTTAACTTTTTACAGTATGAATCAACCCAAGAAAGTCAAGTTTCCTCACCTCTAGCAGTGATAAATGGTGTGCAGTCATAAGCTAGAAAATGTTTTCATACTGCTTTTTTGTTAAATGTTTTTAGTAACTCTTGCTGTAAATAGTACTAATTTTATTAATCTTTTTTGTAAACTATAACCTATTTTGTTGGTGCACCACCACTGTGGGCTCGTTTTACCTTGAATTAAGAATAACAAAACTGACTTTTTAATACTCAAATGAAAACTGACCACCCACCATGAAACCTAGACAGATTCCTTGTGTATTCCTTTTGAGGGGCAGTGAGGGTATAATGACTTGTAAAAGATCTGTTAAGGGTTTTATTACTGTCATTGGTTCTACCAGACTTCATTGTTTTCTTCAACCATCTTTGAGACCTTTCCTTTAACCTTTAAATATTATGCTTTTATGTTGATAAACATTTTAAATACCAGGGAAAAAAGAATAAAGCTTACAATTTGGTTTGTACAAGCCTGAACCATCCTTCCATTCTGTAGCATTGATGAGGATGCATGGCTACCTCCTCTACGCCCTAAGTGTAATGATGTCTAATTTGAGACAGTCCATAAAACTAGCTGCTCTTGTATTCTATTAAATGGGGATGGTGATTAGCCACTGAAAACAGACCATCTTAATGTTATTTTATATGAAAGTCGTGCACTTAATTAAAAATCTCGATATATCAGCTGGTAATAAAATATATTTTATAAGATATCCACTTGTTTTTTAATATAAAATTGCCTAAGGGCTTAAGTTTCATTGCCTTTCACAGTTTAATCTGTATAAGAAATGGCGTAGATACAGTGGAAATGGTTTTCCTTAAAACCATCTCTATAAAGCTGCCTTTCTGGTGAGTATTATTTTATACTTCTATGTCACAATTTTTCCTTTTAAGTTTAACTGAAATGGGATACTGATCAAAGAAGTGAGCAACCTGAATTTTGACACTCTTTAGATAATACCTGAATTGGGAATGTATTTTAAAAGTTGATTATTTTCACTTCCTGACATTTCCCTAACAATCCAGATCATTTTTCTGACTTCCACTTAGTAACTGAAAAACCTTTTAACATGCAATTTTTTTCTTTTGGTAAGATAGAAAAAAAAATGTTTTTACTCAAAACTAGCGCTTTTAAAAAATGTTTTTAAGCTTAAGATTTTCCTTTTAGCTGACAACCAAAAGTTTTGTCTCAATGCTTTTGGTTCCCGCACTGCACAGGTGTAAAATTTAAACATCAGAATTTATGTCTTCTCTGTGAATCTGTTGTTGCAGTGATTTGTGAGCAATTAAAGCTGAGGGTAGGCTTGAAGAAGGACTTAACCTGAAATGCTCCTGCAGACTATTGCTTATAGGATTCTCTGTGAATGAGGCTTGAAAATTTCAAGTGTATCTTTAAATCTTTCTAACCTTGCATGGAAAACTTAGGTTAGAAATACGGTTTCTGGGACTGTGTATACCAGTGGAAATTAACCTCTGGGTGTATTTCTAATCACTTTATGCCCTGTTTAGTACTTTCCTTCAGAGTGACATGGATTTTTTTCTCTCTAGTCTTTAGCCACATCCTAGCTGATGTCAACATAAGCTAAGGATGTTTTCACATTGTATTTCTTGCTGTAATGTTGTAAAGTAACAATGAACAGGAAGCTGCTCCTAATGCATTTTAGTATGGAAAATGATAGTCTTCTAAAATAAATCTGAAAATTGATATTTTGAGTATGTGATAATGGTGATGTATTCTTCTAGATAAGCACTAAACAAAGTATGGACCCTCAATTTATGTCTTTAAGATTTAAAGTGAAGTAAATTTCTAAGGAACTCTGTCCTTTCCTAGCAAGGATAAGCAGACATTGAAAATGTGGTAAGTATGTAACTCTAAATGCATGTAATAGTGGTGAGAGTAAGTAGCCAAATTTCCATAGTTTAAAAATTTAGACATGAACAAGAATTCTTGAATTTCCTTTGCGACTTCATGTATGTGTGTCTAGCATTTTTACAAATTTGTGTGCACAATGATTAAATTGAAATGTATCTTAACTCCTTTGTCTGGCTTGTTTTCTTTTTATTTGGTATGGTGCTTTTAACACTAATTGTATTTCAAGATTTTTTCAGTAGAAATAAGTGGCTGATAAAATACCTTCAAGAAGAATTATTTAAATGTTTCTATTTTAAAACCCAGTGATGACTTTTCAGTTTATTTGAAGCCTTCTGTTTTTCAGCTCCAGTTAAAACTGACAATAGACAGCTGATAAGAAACGGGGGGTGGGGGTGGTGGTGGTGGAACCAACCTTGTCCTCTTTCTGGAATATTGTAGGAATCATTGTCTAATAGTAAAATGTTATGAAGCTGGTATTTGATTTTCATGGAAGCAGTGCTTTTTAAATTAAGAGAAAAGGTGATGAAATTTGGAATCTCCCCTGTTCTCCCTGGGATGTTGTATTTAATAATAAGATAGTAAATGGAACTTTAAGTGAAAACATTTAATTGCTACACCAGGGAAGGTCATTTATTTCTGAGTAATAATGTCCATTTCCTTCCTAACTAGGATAGCATTATTTTGTGAAGCTGTTCAAGATCCCAAAGGGTTGTAGGAAAGAGGGGGACCTTCTCAGTTCAGTCTACAGGCTTCACTCTAGCATTGTACTGGCAAGAGGGGAATGGAAAAGCAAGTTATACACAGAATATATGATGGTAAGGAGGACCTGAACAAGCAAGAGAGAATAAAGGACTAGTCCCTTTGTATAGTTAATTATCTAGCTAAACAAAAAAATTTGACTAGTAGCATAAATTTTCTTACGGGGCACCTGGGTGGCTCAGTTGGTAAAGTGTCTGACTCTTGATTTTGGCTCAGGTCATGATCTCAGGGTTGTGAGAATAAGCCCCAAGTCAGGCTCCACACTAGGCATGGAGCTTGCTTAAGATTTACCCTCCCCCACCATTAAATAAAATTTTTTTGCACAAATAGTAGTGTATTTTCTCACTATGATGTATCACCTGAAAGCTAATGCAAGAGAAAAACGAAGTGGATGACCACAATTATGGTGTTTACCAGTGTTGAATTTTAGTCTGTTCTTAGGGTTTTGGAGGAAGAGATGTTCTTTAATGTATAGCCATACACTGAGACAAACTCCAAAAGGCACTGAAGATTTGTTTCTCTTTGAGGTAGTGGGGGGGCGGGGGCAGTGTTTGCTAGGCTTTAAGAAAGCTAAAACTACCATTTGAGAGATGGTGTTTTATTTTCATAGCTGAAGCAGTTTTCAGTTTGTGTTTTCATCTAAAAGTTGAAGGATTTTTGCTTCTGCATTATAGAAAGGCAGTTATTTTTATTAAAAATGGAAATGTCTCTTGGGAGAAAGAAGTAAATGAGGTTGTTTAGGCTGTGGATATATGGGGTATGTGATCAAGTGTTGAGGTTGAACAGGTGGAATGAACCAGATGTAGCATAGTGGTTTAGATTAAGCATAAGCTGAGATCCTGCAGTCAAATTCTTGTCCATTTATTTACTAGTTTTATGACCTTAAGTTCTTTCTTTTTTTTTTTTTAAAAAGATTTTATTTATTTATTCATGATAGAGAGAGAGAGAAACAGAGGGAGAAGCAGGCTCCCAAGGAGCAGGGAGCCTGATGCGGGACTCGATCCCAGGACCCTGGGATCATGACCTGAGCCGAAGGCAGACGCTTAACCATCTGAGCCACCCAGGCGCCCGCTTAAGTTATTTCTCTAAAATGATGTAATTACAAACTTCCTAGGCTTGTGAGAAGTAGTTACTATATGTAAAGGAACTTAGCCTTGTCACACCAGTGGAGATTACAGGGGTGGAGTGGGGGCAGGCGGTTACTAAAAATTTTTATTTAGGAAATGCATCTGAAAAGGGACCTTGGCGCTGAGGATTTAAGAAGCCAACCCTTGCAAAAAGTCTTGCTGGGTAACCATATGCCAGACTGAAGGGATAGTTAGGTGCATAGCCGGAGAGCATAGCCCTTTTTTTTGGAAGAACAGAAAAATGAAGTAAGAGTGGATGGGAGGGGTTGGTTATGTGTGTAATATGAGGAGATTGGACAGGTTAGATGGAGCAGATCACACTGGACTGTGATTTGAATCTTATTCCAGTGGAAGTCATTCAAAGACTGAGCTGGTGAGTAATACATAGTTTGATTTTTAAAAGTTAACTGTTGGGTGGGGGTGGGCAGTATAGGGACTAGTTAGCAAGAAGAACCCTTTGGTCAAAACAGAACTCAAGAGGAACTGGTGTTATGAATTACTGTGACTGGATGATCATTTGAGAAGTTAGGTGATGCCAGTCCTCTTAAGCACTTTGCAAAGAGCAAAAAGATTAGGAATTTAAACTTTTTTTACTGATGGTTTGATCCACACTGCATCTGCAAGATTTTCCTTTAGGAAATGTTTATTGAGGATCTAGTAAGACATTGAGAGGTAAAAACCAAACCAAAACTTGGTGTTAGAGTCTAAGAAGGATCGATGCTAACGTAAGAAACCGAAAATGCCCCCAGTGGAAGTTAAGTTTGGAGAAAGGTAATTCCACCTGCATTGTGTCAGGGAAAAGGTGGACATTTGAACTAGGTCTTCAAGGATTGTTAGGATTTGGACAAATTGAAAAGTGTTTGTGGAGAAAGACTGGAAAATCTAACAGTACAGGGAGTTATGTGAATGAAAGTTGGAGAGAAGGGGATACAGTAATTTGAGGCTAACATGTAAAGGTTCTTGAATACCACATTCGGAATATACATTTATTTTTAAGATATTATTTGACAGCACAAGTAGGGTGAGCGGCAGGGAGAGGGAGAAGCAGGCTCCCCGCTGAGCAGGGAACCTGTTGTGGGGTTCGATCCCAGGAGCCCGGGATCATAACCCAAGCCAAAGGCAGACGCTGAACGACTGAGCCACCCAGGTGCTCCCGGGATATACATTTCCTATATGAATTGGAATGATTTTGATTCTTATTATTAAAAAACAATGGCCAAGGGCATTTGGCTGACACGGTAGGGTCTTGATCTTGGGGTTGTGAGTTCAAGCCCCACCTTAGGTGTAGAGATTAAGTAACTAACACTGACTAGAGCTGTGGTTTTGGACTTTACATCTCTTCAGAAGTGCCCCAAGGCTGTATTCCTGCATTACCCGAGGCTGCCACCGTTTCCTCATTACTATTGTCCTGGTGATGTGGGGTAGTAGGATCCATAGGAACTATAATTGGTTCTGACTGCTACTGAGTTGGTCAAGTTAAGAATTTCTCCAGGCCCCTGGCTGGCTCAGACGGTTGAGCATGCAACTCTTGATTTCAGGGTCATGAGTTCAAGCCCCATGTTGGGCATGGAGCTTACTTTTAAAAAACACAAATTTCTTACTGTTCACCAAGGCTAGCTTAAAATGTTTATAGAAATCGTCTATACCTCACACCTTTGTTTTCTTGGTCGTCTTCCTGTAAATATCTCAATTTTTCCATTTTCCCCAGTGGTAAAACGTTGCTTCCCTCAATGACCTTTTTGTTATGCCCACGTAAGTCCTATTTATTGCATGTAATTGAACTCCCCTCTCTCTGATTTCTGCATAGAAACTTCCTGAAACCTCCTCCTTCACAAAGGTGCAGTTTCTAATAGTTGTCTGAAGTGAGTGTGCTATTCATTCTTCCAGATTATTTGTACCTGGAGTTTGAGATAATCATTATCTAAAATGAAACGAGCCATTTATGAATATGTTTGTTCCATTTGTCCTCAAGACATCTTTGTCCCTCTGCCTTTAACCCACTGACATCTGAAGTTCCCCTTCACTGAGTTCCTTCTTTTTTTTTTTTTAAGATTTTATTTATTTGACAGACAGCGAGAGAGGGAACACAAGCAGGGGGAGTGGGAGAGGAAGAAGCAGGCTTCCCGCTGAGCAGGGAGCCCGATGCAGGGCTCGATCCCAGGACTCTGGGACCATGACCTGAGCCTAAGGAAGTCTTAGGTGCTCAATAAATTTTTTGAGTAAATGGTTAATATTCTCTTTGAATATTGGTTATATAGTGCTGCACTACCGAGGACAGTCACATAACCTTGCAATTTCGTGTCTAAGCGTATCACACATTGTAGGTGCTTAGTGTATGAGCACACATTTTGGTGTTTGCTGGGTTCATGATGCTGCAAAGCAATTCTGTGTAAGGATATAGTCACCTTTCCCACATCTCTTCAAATCTGTGTGTCTTCCCAATATCACCCTGTACCACTTACACATGCACTTGTCTGATGACTTTGTTCCCTAATTCATGAAAATAGTAAAAGCCATGGTCTTTAACTTTTTAGATACCATATCTATGAAATAACCTGCGGAAACCTGCAACTACACTTTTTCTATTGCTTTGGACTAGGTATCCATTTTTTTATGGCTGACCCCTTTTACTATGTTCTGGAATACCACCTCCTGCTTTATTTTTTATTTTTTAGAGCAGTTTAAGTTTACACCAAAATTGAAAGCAAGGCACAGGGATTTATCATGTCCTCTGCCCCCACACATGCATAGCCTCTCCCTTTGTCACCATCATTTACCAGAATAGTACAATTTTTACCAAGGATGAACCTAAACTGATATATCACAATCATGCAAAGTCCATAGTTTACCTTTGGGTTTGCTCTTCGTGTACTGCATTCTGTGGGTTTGGATAAAAGTAAGATGGCATACATCTGTCATACAGCGTGCTTTCATCATCCTAAAAATCCTCTGATTTGCGTATCCTCCATTCCCATGCCTGGCAACCACGGATCATATGTTTTTTCTTTTCGCTGTCTTTTTTTTCCCCTCATTACATGTATTAGTTTCAGGTGTACAGCATAGTGACTTGACAATTACAAATATGAAATGCTTACTAAGGTAAGTGTGTTTATCTGTCACCATACAGTTACTACAGTGTTATTGGCTATATTATTTGTGCTATACTTTTCATCCCCATGGCTTGCTTATTGTATAACTGGAAGTTTACATCTTAATTAAATCCCTTCACCTATTTTGTCCATCACCCCTCCACTTCTCTGGCAACCACCAGCTTATACTCTTAAAGTCTATTTCTGGTTTTTTGTGTTTTTTTTAAAAGATTTTATTTAATTTATTTGCCAAAGAGAGAGAGTGCAGCAGGCAGAGGGAGAAGCAGGCTCCCCGATGAGCAAGGAGCCTGATGTGGAACTCAATCCCAGGACCCTGGGATCATGACCTGAGCCGAAGGCAGATGCTTAACTGACTGAGCCACCCAGGCATCCCTGTTTTTGTTTTTTAGATTCCACATATAAGTGAAATCATGGTATTTGTCTTTCTCTGTCTGACTTATTTCACTTAGTATAATATCCTCCAAGTTCATCCACCATGTGAATGGCAAGATTTCATTTTTTTTTTTTTTTATTGTATAAACACCATCCATTCACCTATTTTTGGACACTTGGGCTGCTTCCATAACTTGGCTACTGTAAATAATGCAGTAAACATAGGGGTGCATATAGCTTTTCACATTAGTGTTTTTATTTTCTCTGGGTAAGTACCCAGAAGTGGAATTACTGTAACTGTATGGTATTTCTGTTTTTAGTTTTTTGAGGAACCTTCATACTGTTTTCCATAGTGGCTGCACCAACTTAAATTTCCACCAGCAGTGCACAAGGGTTCCCTTTTCTCAACCTCACCAGCATTTATTTTGATCCTTTTATTGTCTACATAGTTGTGCTTTTCCAGAATGTCATATAGTTGGAATCATACAGTATAAAGCCTTTGCAGATTGGCATAAGCATTTAAATTTCCTCCATATCTTTTCCTGACTTGATAGCTCATTTCTTTTTAGTGCTGAATAACATTCTATTGGATGGATGTACCACAGTTTTATCCATCACCTGCTGAAGGACATCTTGGTTGCTTCCAGGTTTTGACAATTAATGAGTAAAGCTCCTATAAACATCCATGTGCAGGTCTTTGTGTGGACACAAATTTTCAACTTCTTTGGGTAAATGCCAAGGAGCACAATCTAATTGCTGAATTGTATAGTAAAGATATGTTCAGTTTTGTAAGAAACTGCCAAACCATCTTCCACATTGGTTATACCATTTTTTTCTTTTTCTTTTCCTTTTTTAAGATTTTATTTATATGACAGAGAGCACAAGTAGGCAGAGCAGCAGGCAAAGGGAGAGGGAGAAGCAGTCTCCCTGCCTGCGATGTGGGGCTCGATCCCAGGACCCTGGGATCATGACCTGAGCAGAAGGCAGACGCTTAACCGACTGAGCCACCCAGTCACCCCGGCTATACCACTTTTCATTCCCACTGATAATGGGTGAGAGTTGCCATTGCTCCACTTCCTTGCCTGTATTTGGTGGTGTCAGTGTTCCAAATTTTGGCCATTCTATTAGGTACACAGTGGTATCTCATTAATTTGCACTTCCCTGATTACATACAATGTGGAACATCTTTTCATATGCTTATATCTTACTTGGTAAGGTGTGTGTTGAGGTCTTTGGTCCGTTTTTAAATTGGGTTGCTTGTTGAGCTTTAAGAGTTCTTTGTATATTTTTGATATACACAGTCCTGTATCAAATGTGGGTTTTGCAACTATTTTCTTCCAGTTTGTGGCTTCTGATTTTTTTTTTAAGATTTTATTTATTCATTTGAGACACAGAGATAGAGCATGAGCAGGGGGAGAGGCAGAGAGGAAGAAGCAGGCTCCCCACTTAGGAGCCCGATGTGGGGCTTGATCCCAGGACCCTGGGATCATGACCTGACCAGAAAGCAGATGCTTAACCATCTGGAGCCACCCAGGTGTCCCAATCTTCTGATTTTCTTGCTACTGTTTTTCACAGTGACTCTTACCTTTTTAGTAGTCTCTTGATTATTCCTTTTGGTGTTTCTTCAGCTTTTCCCATTTCTCATTATTTTAATGATTCTTCTTTTCCCTCAGGTTAAAATATGAATGATTGGAAGTGACACTGGGGGTAGGAGTAATGAATGTTTTACTTCTCTATTTGGCTTAGAAGACCTTTCATAATCTGACCCCTGCTTGTGTTCCCAGCGTTATTTATTACCATTCCCCTGTGATCCTCAGCTCAAGCTTTTTTCTGCCTGTATCTCCGTATCTCCTCTCCTTAACTTTTTGGTTTGGTAACTTCCGCTTCCTCACTTAACCAAATTTTAGTTTAGAGGTTATTTCCTGTTATAAACCCCTGAGTCTTCATCATGACCTTCATATTCATATGTGCTTTCATTGCTCCAGCTGCTTAACCTTTAATGTTGCCTGTCTGTGCTGGAGTACAACCTCCTTGAAGGCAGGAGTATGTCTTGTTCGTTGCATCTCTCAAACCTAGCATGCTGCAGCATGGTACTTAAAGAGAGGTACTTCATAACTGCTGAATCTGACTAACTTGCCAGGAGTGGGTTAATTGGTTTCACAGACACAGACTAGAGGTCCAGATAGGCACATGTCTTTATTTGAACATTGTGCAATTTAAATCTGACAGTCGTGCTGTTCTTTTAAGCAGGATCTTTAGAAGGCACTTACTGATTGGCTAAATTATAACCCTTTTAAAAAAATATTTATGTGACAGAGACACAGCAAGAGAGGGAATACAAGCAGGGGGAGTGGGAGAGGGAGAAGCAGGCTTCCCGCTGAGCAGGGAGCCTGATGGGGGACTTGATCCTGGGACCCTGGGACCATGACCTGAGCCAAAGGCAGACGCTTAACAACTGAGCCACCCAGGCACCCATAAATTATAACCATTTTTTTTAAAAGATTTTATTTATTTATTTGAGAGGGAATGAGAGACAGAGAGCATGAGAGGGAGGAGGGTCAGAGGGAGAAGCAGACTCCCCGCTGAGCAGGGAGCCCGATGCAGGACTCGATCCCGGGACTCCAGGATCATGACCTGAGCCGAAGGCAGTTGCTTAACCAACTGAGCCACCCAGGTGCCCAAATTATAACCATTTTTAACAGCAAAGTTCTCTTGGATACAGCTATTTTGAAAAACAATTTGTGTTTTTGCAGGAAGATTAGAAGGTTATATATATATGTGTGTGTGTGTGTATTTAGGATTTTTGAGACATAACTTTTCATGTGTGATGTCTGCCAGAACAAAAATTCCTGTTTCCTACATGGTGAAAAATGAGCTCTGGATAGAATACAGGTAGGCTAGGCTAGGGATTGCAAGCTAAAATACCTACAAGTGGGGCGCCTTGGGTGGCTCAGTCAGTTAAGCGTCTGCCTTCAGCTCAGGTCATGATCCCAGGGGCCTGGGATGGAGTCTTGCATCGGGCTTCTTGCTCAGTGGGGAGACTGGTTCTCCCTCTGCCTGCTACTCCCCCTGCTTGTGCGCTCGCTCGCTCACTGTCTCTGACAAATACATAAAATCTTAAAAAACCTACAAGAACCAGATAGGTAATAGAAATGAGTCAATTGGAGAGTTCTAAAGGTTTATGCTGTGTGTAATGTTTAGGCAGGGTTGCCAGATTTCATTTTTCTAGGGAATTCAGAAACCTTTTCAAATTTGGCAAAAAAAAAAAGTTTTGTTTAAAAAAATTAGAATGAAACACACTTGCAAGCCATTTCTCCTATGGGTTACCAGTATGGGACTTCTTGGCAAGAAGTTTATGTTTGTGAGAATTTAGCGGCTATCAATAGCAGGAAACTCAGACCCAGAGAGAAAGATTTGATAATGGACAAGGGCCAAATGATCTGTCAGTATGATGGAGCATGATGTCAGGGGGATTGGGACTGGTTCAGTTGAGCCAGTAATTGGCCACTGTGGTCCAGCTGCAGGTTGTAAGTGGGAATAAATACAGGTGTTTAGTGTTTAGCATCATTTCAGTTCCTAGGAGGATTTGGGGGACAATGCAGTACACCAAGAGTATTGAGATCACACAAGCAAAACTTCAGAACAATCAGTGAACGTGTTTGGGTGGGAGAGAGCATATCCTGGAAATAGTCATAATAGGTAACTGAAGTTTATTACTTTGGTGTTTGAAAGATGTCATTCTACCTGTGGTTCACAGTGCCTTTGCACATGGCACTAAATGTTTGTTGTTTTGAGTAGGTTCACCTGTATGTCATCCTCAGAGAAAGCTCTGATAACAGGGTATTGACAAAGCATACGTCGGTCCTCTTTCTCAATCAGCAAATGGTGAGACAAAGTAACTCTAGAAGTTCAGAGTTACTAAGAGCACATAATCTTTTACCTGGCCCCTGGAAATTTGTACAAAGTTCCTACTGTTTAAAAAAAATTTTTTGTTTAATGTATTGCATATCACTTTTAAAAATCGAATGTGGATCAAATAAAAAGCAGTAGTTCCCTGCTCCACCCTCAGTCACAGTCCCTAGGAAGAATTATTTATTTTTTAAAAGATTTTTTAAAATTTATTCATTCGAGACACAGAGATACAGAGAGAGAGAACATGAGCAGGGGGAGAAGCAGAGGGAGGGGGAGAAGCAGGCTCCCTGCTGAACAGGGAGCCCGATGCGGGACTCGATCCCAGGACCCTGGGATCATGACCCGAGCCGAAGGCAGATGCTCAACCATCTGAGCCACCCAGGTGCCCCTAGGAAGAATTATTTTTAATGGTGTTTCTTTTGGCTTCACCTTAGTGTATTTGAATTAACACCCTTACATTGTTGACTTGTTAACGTCTACTAATTTTCACTGTCTTAGGTAAGGATTTAGCTCATTTGTTCCGTCTCTACCACAGCTTCTCTCTTTATGTAATTGGATCATGTTTTTTTTGTTTTGCTGTTATCTCTATAACTTACACCTATTATTCCTGGCCCGTCAGTTGAAGACAGTATCTCAATCCCTCACTTAATAACTTAAAGATATCATCATCCTTTACTCTTCTTTTTCCACCTTTCACTTCGTACTTTGGACATTTATACTTTTTTACAGTGTCAGGGTTGGGATATCTGCATTTTGTTCTGTAAACAAGGTGTTTGGCTATAGGTTGATTTTAAAATTGGAAATTGATTAAGATTTCTTATGATTGTAAATTTTAAAAGGCCAAGAAATGTAATGTGATTGCATTTCTTTTCCAGTGAAGCCTTTAAAATTTTTTTTATTTTTTATTTTTATTTTTTTTAAAGATTTTATTTATTGGGGCACCTGGGTGGCTCAGTCGTTAGGCGTCTGCCTTCGGCTCGGGTCACGATCCCGGGGTCCTGGGATCGAGCCCCGCATCGGGCTCCCTGCTCAGCGGGAAGCCTGCTTCTCCCTCTCCCACTCCCCCTGCTTGTATTCCCTCTCTCGCTGTCTCTCTCTCTGTCAAATAAATAAATGAAATCTTTAAAAACAAATTTAAAGGGTGCCTGGGTGGCTCAGTTGGTTGGGCGACTGCCTTCGTCTCGGGTCATGATCCTGGAGTCCCTGGATTGAGTCCTGCATCGGGCTCCCTGCTCGGCGGGGAGTCTGCTTCTCCCTCTGACCCTCCCCCCTCTCATGTGCTCTCTCTCATTCTCTCTCTCTCAAATAAATAAATAAAATCTTAAAAAAAAACAAATTTAAAAAAGATTTTATTTATTTGACAGAGACAGTGACAGCAAGAACAGGAACACAAACAGGGGGAGTGGGAGAAGGAGAAGCAGGCTTCCCGCTGAGCAGGGAGCCCGATGCGGGGCTCGATCCCAGGACCCCGAGATCGTGATCTGAGCCGAAGGCAGACACCCAACGACTGAGCCATCCAGGCGCCCCCCAAAATTTTTATTTTTTATTTTAGAGTGCATTCATGCATGTGGGAGGGAGGGCAGAGGGAGAGAATTTCAAGCAGACTCCCTGCTGAGTGCAGAGCCCAATACAGGGTTGGTTTCAAGACCCTGAGATCATGACCTGAGCCAAAATCAAGTGTCAGATGCTTAACCGACTAAGCCACCCAGGCGCCCCTCCAGTGAAGCTTTTTGTTTTCCCTGGAGTCAGTCCAGTCATTCTCTCTTCCTGTTTTTACTGTTATTTTTTATTATTTTATTTTATTTTAGATTTTCATTTATTTATTTGACAGAGAGACACACAGCGAGAGAGGGAACACAAGCAGGGGGACTGGGAGAGGGAGAAGCAGGCTTCCCACTGAGCAGGGAGCCTGATGCGGGGCTCGATCCCAGGACCCTGAGATCATGACCTGAGCCTAAGGCAGACGCTTAACGACTGAGCCACCCAGGCGCCCTTGCGAGTCAGGTGCTTAACTGACTGAGCCATTCAGGTGCCCCATCTCTCTACCTACTTTTCTTACATCCTTTGGTTCTCACAGTTTTTCAAAGACAGTGTCAATCTATGGAATCTCTCTTTTTCCTTTTAATTTTTGTGCACTTCTTAAAAGAAAAACCCATTATGTTGTGTTACAGAAATTTGTTTGCAAATTCCGGATGCTTTCTGAGAGGTGTCTCTGTATTCAGAACTGAGAATTATGTTCTCTGCCTCCTCTCAAGTGAGATACTGTAAAACCATGTTAACCTTCTTGTTTGGCAGTTGAGAATACTGGGATTAGCCCACAACAGCAAGATTAAGTCAGGAAGAAGCAATTTACAATGCATATATATACAGAATATTTAAAGCTTTTAGTTGACAAGAAAAATATCCACTGGGGGCGCCTGGATGGCTCAGTTGGTTAAGCAACTGCCTTCAGCTCAGGTCATGATCCTGGAGTCCTGGGATCGAGTCCCGCATTGGGCTCCCTGCTCAGCGGGGGTTCTGCTTCTCCCTCTGACTCTCCCCCTCTCATGCTCTCTCTCTCTCTCAAATAAATAAATAAATCTTTAAAAAAAAGAGAGAGAAAAATATCCACTGGAAAAATGAGCAAAAAATATTGACTAGAATGAAAGTCTAGAATGACCAATAAATATGAAAAGTTGACTCCTAGTAGTCAGGAAAATGCAAGTTAAAACGACAGTGAAATACCATTTCAAAAACCTATCAGTTTAGCAAAAATTTCATGATAATGTTGGCAAAGATATGAAACAAAATATACTGGCTGTTGTAACAGAAACCCAACTATAATAAGGTTTAATAAAGTGGAAGGTTTTTTTTTTCCAAGATTTTATTTATTTATTTGAGAGAGAGAATGAGATAGAGCATGAGAGTGGGGAGGGTCAGAGGGAGAAGCAGACTCCCCGCTGAGCAGGGAGCCCGATGTGGGACTCGATCCCAGGACTCCAGGATCATGACCTGAGCCGAACGCAGTCGCTTAACCAACTGAGCCACCCAGGCGCCCAATAAAGTGGAAGTTTTTCTCTCCTGTAATAGTCCAAGCATGGGGCTGATACAGTGTTTGTGACAGATTCTTTTTAATTTGTTGATTTGTCAACTTTAATAGGCACCTTTATTCTCTGGTTTAGGATATCTACTCCAGCGACTGCAGTTATCGTATCTGCCTACCAACCAATAAGAAGGGGAGGGTCCATATCTTTTTAAGGTATAATCTAGAAATGGTCCAATTACTTGTTGTCATGTACCATTGGCCAAAACTTAGGTACATGGCCACAGATAAGTTATAAGAAACAATGGGAAATGGTATGTATTCTAGTTGGCTACACACCCATCTAAAATTGGGAGGACCTGTTATTAAAGGAAGAGGAGGAAAATTAATATTTTGGACCTCTTAGGAGCTGGTGCCACATGCAGTAAACCAGTTCAATCACTTTGGAGAGCAATTTGGCAAAATTCAGTGAAGTTGGAGATGTATATATTCCTAGACCTTCTATACAAGGAGATGCAGAAAACTTTATTATTTGCAATTGAAAGGATAAAATAACCAAAATGTTCATCAATAGAGAAATGGATAATTTAAGTATATATAGGAAATGCAGAAAAATACAGCAGTTAAAATGAACCAGGCATTATATGTATCGCTACGGATAAATATCAAATAACATTGTGCAATAAAGGGTTAAGTAAAGGTATGTACAATATTATGACATTTAAATGTTGGAAAACATGCAACATGATAGTATTTACACATATATGTGTAACAAAGGTATGAAGACTTGCATGGGAATGATAAATACCAAATTTAGGGTAGAAGTTACCTCTTGTGGGGTAGAGTGGATAAACAAAGTGTTTCAACTGTATCATGTATTCTTGACGGTGTATAGCAAATAACAGCATGATGCTAAAGATGGGTGGTGGGTATGTAGATACATTAAATATCTTTGCAGTATTTTATTATTAAGAAAATACCACGTGTTCCCATGAGCATAGAGTCCAGTGGAAGAAACAGACACCTCAGTGGCACTTTGAGCGTTCAGTCTAAGCTAATTTTACAGAGATGCAGAGAGATGAGCTGCTGGAACAGGTGAATTAGAACCTGTAACCCAAATTAACAGCAAAGGCTTAGTTCTTTAAACTGTAACATTTTAGGCTACTGTTTCTTTAATAACTAAGGTGCACCTGGCTGGCTCAGTTTGTAGAGCATGCCACTCTTGATCTTGGGGTCCTTAATTTAAGCCCTACGTTGGGCGCAGAGCTTACTTTAAAAACATATAATAATAGGACTTTTTTTCCCTGACTTGTAAACGTAGGTATATATGTTTTTCACTTTTTAAAAAAAGATTATTTATTTGAGAGAAAAAGTGAGAGAGAGCACACGAGAATGAGCGGAGGGAGAGATGGAGAAGCAGGCTCCTCGTTGAGCAGGATCATGACCTGAGCTTAAGGCAGATGCTTAACTGACTGAGCCACCCAGGCACCCCTGTTTCTCACTTTTAGGTCTTGTTTACTTGAAATTCTTTTTAAAAATGAAGATAGATGGGGTCCCATGGTAATATGACATTTTCCATCTCCTGGGAATTTGTCATGTAAATTTCTAAAATATTTAATCATCACAGAGACATAATAAATCCCCATTTTTATCTTAAAAGTTTTCCTTAAATTTTTGTGCATTAGAATTTTATCAAGAACTTCCTACCTTCCTGAAAATGAACTCTTACTTTGCCAATGTATTATACTTTACATCCCTGCAACTCTTTCACTAATAAGCTTTATGTGCAACCAAATGGCATCTAGTGATTTCCTTTCTTCTCTCCAACTTAATTAGTGCTGTACTTTTTACATGTTTTCTTGAAGTTAAGATCTGTAAAGAGAGGCACCTGGGTGGCTCAATCAGTTAAGCCTCTGCCTTCAGCTCAGGTCATGAGCCCAGGGTCCTGGGATCAAGTACCGCATTGGGCTCCCTGCTCAGCATGGAGTCTGCTTCTCCCTCTGCCTGCCGCTCTCCCTGCTTGTGTGCTCGCTCTCTCAAATAAATCTTTAAAAAATTACAGTTAAAAAGAAGATTTGTAAAGAGTACCAGGTACAGTGTTTTAAATTTACATGAACCTAACTTAACCAATCTATTGGTTAGTAACCAATAGATTGCCTTAATTTTATTGCTGACAGAGTGCATCTACATGTGAAAGAAAAAAGTTGATGCATCTAACTTAAGAAATTACTTTGTATTGAAAATTGTGTTCCTATAAGTTTGTTTCACTTTGCTCCTCTCCAGGATGTTTTTCTATCTTGGACTCTCCAGGGCCGAGGTAGGTGCTCTCTTTGTATTCTCGTAGAATTTGGGATAATAATGGAATTTACCTCATAAGATTATTGGGAAGATTAAATGAGGTACTTCCTGTGAAGTGTTTAAAACAGTTTTTTTTTTTTTTTAAGATTTTATTTATTTATTTGAGAGAGAGAGTGAGAGAGAGAGAGCACAAGAGGGGGGAGCGGGAGAGGGAGAAGCAGACTCCCTGCTGAGCAGGGAGCCCGATGTGGGACTTGATCCCGGGACTCCAGGATCATGACCTGAGCCGAAGGCAGTCGCTTAACCAACTGAGCCACCCAGGCGCCCTTTAAAACAGTTTCTAGCTTAATAAAAAATAGCTGTTTTTCTTAACAGTGCTTCAAATACGTATCACCTGTCATCCATTGAGCAATATATATTAATTGAAGACCTACTATGCCAGATACAGGGAATACAATTGTGAGTAAAATATGGTTGGCTTTAAGTGAGAAGCCTAATGTAACTTTTAAAACTTTGTATCTTTAGAACTAACATATTATTTTAAAAAGAATTCATTGTTTCTAACCAAAATTCCTAATGGTACAATATTTATATTTGAAAAATAGATATGATCAACTCCAATGTGAGGTCCAATTTTTTCTTATTTTTCTTTCCTTTTTTTAACACAGTATCTGACACAAAAGAATATGTGAACGTGTTTATTGTACTTTTGCTTTCTTTAAGTTGAAATATAATTGCTTTTACTTTTAGAGTTTTATTATACATCCACTTATATTTAAACAGTGTATTGTATGGTTTTGTCTCTAAGCTTTATAAGATTGGAATCATGGGATGATAAGTCATACTAAGATTCATCCGTGTTGTTTTGTGTAGCTGCAGTGCATTCATTTCCACTGCTGTATAGTAATCCATTGTGTGATGTGCCAGAATTTATTTATCCATTTTCCTTTTGATGGACATTTGGGATTCCAGTCTTCTGCCTTTACAAACAGTGTTGCTGTAAGCATTATAACCTATGTCTCCTGGTGCACATATGAAAGAGTTTCTCTAGGAGTGAGTGGAATTGATGGGTAATAGGATACACAAATGATAAGAGAATGCCAAATTGTTTACCAAAGTAGTTGGATCAGTTTATACCCTACCAGCAATGCATAAGGGTTTCAGATGATCAGTATCCTCTTCAACATTTAGCATTCTCACATTTTTATTTTATTTTTATTTTTAATTTTTTCCCTCCCTTCCCACTCTCTGGTTCTCACATTTAAAAATTTTTTTGCCAATTAAGTGTGCATAAAATATCTTCTGGTCTCATCTTTCACTTTTTCAACCAACTTACTCTCTTTGCTCTTCTTTTCTCAAACGAAAATAGCTTTTTTCTTTTCTGATTACAAAACTGACTTATGCATATTCATATTTCAATGAATATTATGTGCCATGGTGTGCTTCAAGGTCCTAGGGGAGAAATACAGACAGCAGTGAAACAAAGCAGGCAAGCCTTTTCCCTCATGGAGCTTCCATGCTAGTGTGGGAGATTAGCAAGATAAAAAAAAAATGATAATTTTGAATTTTGTTACTGATAAAGTGCTGTGAAGGCACTTCACAGGGTAATATGGTAATAAGACGGTAAAATAATAGTGGTTTGTGGGGATGGCATTGCTCTAGACTGGATGATCAAGGAAGGTCTTTCTGAGGAAATGAACTCATTATATGTGAGCTGTATCTAAGTAGTGAGAAGGAGACAGCCAAGCAGAGGAGTTAGCCATTTGAAGATAGGCTAGAGTGTTACAGACAGTGGGAGCAGCAAGCCCTAAGGTCATGAGGTGAAGAACAAACTCTGTCAAAACTTAAAGAAGAAAATGGAACTTAACCATCAATCCAATCATCCGGACAGAGCATGTTAACATTTTGATGCATGTTCTTCCAGACATTTCTCTATGTATTGTGGTATTTCTCTCCAGCTTCTGATATATTAAGTATATTCTGGTATATTAGGCTCTCTGCTATTATTAGTGGTTACTTTTTTGTATCTTGAAATAATGTTCATATATATATATATATCAATTCATCAAAAATGAAATTGATTCACTCTATTAAATGTGAAGAAATTATCATACTTTTATTTCTTCCCATTATCCTACCTAACCTCTTAGTTTTATGTGTGTGTGTGTGTGTGTGTTTACATTTTAGTTAATATTGTGGGCTTATTCATGAATTGTGGCATATTTAAATCGAGCTTTGTAGCCATAATTACTACACTTATTTAGCTTTAAAAGTTTAAATATTAACTCTTAGTCCTTTAATATCCAGAAATTCCTTGGGACACCTGGCTGGCTCAGTCGGTAGACCACATGACTCTTAATCTCAGGGTTGTGAGTTCAAGCCCCATGTTGGGCATGGAGCCCACTTAAAAAAAAAAAGTTACATAACTTACATTTCCTTTTGTAGGCCAACTCTTCACTCCATTCTCTGCCCTGCAAGCTAAGCCAGGGAGCCAGGACATCGTGCCCCAGACAGGAGGGTTGACTAAGCATTTGCTTCCTTTCAATTTGCCACTCAGCCTTTTATTCCCAGATCACATCTTCTAGGTCACTGAAAGTTTGACTTTTTCCTGTTTCTGATTCTAAAATTTATGTGGAAATGCAAAGAACTTATAAGAGCCAAAAAAAAAAAAAAAAAAAACCTTTGGAAAAAAGAATAAAGTTGAAGGAATTACCAAAAAAAAAAATCACAAATTCCAAATAAAAAATGTGTTTTCTTTTTTCATTAGTTGGTTGGCTGGATGATATAATCAGGTACATTTTTGAGGAAGGTGTATATAGCTGGTATATTTTTTGACTTTGCATATTTGAGAACATTTTTTTGTTGGCCTTCAAACAATTAAGCTGGATAAAGATTTCCCATCAATAATCTGTAAGTTTTGTACTTACTGGTGTCTAATGTTGCCAAGAAGGAGACCAAAGCTTCCCACCCCCTTTATAGATAAACTAATTTTTGTCTGTGTTTTTATATGATTTTTTAGAATGAAGTAAAATTGGTATATAACATTGTATAAGTCTAGAGTATATGACTCTTTTTTAAGATTTTTTAAAATCTTTTTTTTTTTAAAGAATTTATTTATTTGACAGACACAGCGAGAGAGGGAACACAAGCAGGGGGAGCAGCAGAGGGAGAGGGAGAAGCAGGCTTCCCACTGAGCTGGGAGCCCGATGAGGGGCTCAATCCCAGGACCCTGGGATCACGACCTGAGCCCAGGGCAGGCACTCAACAATTGAGCCACCCAGGTGCCCCTAAGATTTTTTTTTTAAGATTGATTTATTTTAGAGCGTGCACAAGCGGGGGAAGGGGCAAAGAGAGAGGGAGAGAGAATCTCAAGCAGACTCTGCTCTGAGCACGGAGCCTGATGCAGGACTTGATCCCACAACCCTGAGATCATTCCCTGAGCGGAAACCAAGAGTTGGAGGCATAACTATTGAGCCACCCAGGTGCCCCGGCTTTTAAAGATTTTATCTTTTTATTTTTTTATGCAGTCTCTACTCCCAGTGTGGGACTTGAACTCAAGACCCTTAGATTAAGAGTTGCGTGCTCTACTGACTGAGCTAGCCAGGAGCCCCATATATGACTTATTTTTAATCCTTGAAGTTCATACCTTAACCAGGAACTACATACCTGTTTGTCAGGTTTTGTTTTTTCTTTTTCTTGGTGTAAGTTGAACCTGTGACCTACTTAACACAAAATTGGTTAGAACTCTCAGAGTTCCTGTGCAACCCTTGGAGCATTTTTAAGCTATATTGAAGAGGTAGGTACTGGCCCTAAGGCTCAGAGTAGGGAGATGGCAAATCTCTGCAATTAGTAGGGTCTACTGGCTTTTCCTGGAGGGCTATTTTGAGAAGTATTTTGAGGCAGACTAGGCTTATTGGGAAAGAGTACTGTGATTGATTAGTGATGTCTGCCTCAGATGAGGGAGAATATAGTGGCATCTAATATGCCAGGACACTGCCATCCCTAGAGCTATCTTAGATTGTGCTCATGAGAAGATTAGGGACATGGTTGGAGACCAGTGAGGGCCCTTTAAATCCAGTGATGCCAACCAAAAGCAGCAAAGGCCCCAAGGCTGCTAAGACCACAGATCCAGAGAGCTGGTTCTGCTTTTTCTGTGTTACTAGTTCAGAAGCCGTAGAAAACCCCCTATGACCTACGGCATAATGTCCAAATGCCTCCTCAGCCTTTTGTGACCTTCATGCCATCTTTGATATATTCTATGGTATAGTTACCCCAAACTAATCACTATTCCCTATACATTTCTATAATCTTTTCTTAGCATTTGTCTACTTTGCCATGGTATATGGAATGTGCTTAAAGAATTAAGATATCAAAGTTGGAAGAAATCTTAGGTATCCTGTCAGTGGCTCTTAATCCTGAGTATACACCAGAGTCACTGAGAAAACTTCTAAAAATATGTATTTTCAGGTCTCATCCCCAGAGGTTTTTACTTTAAGAGGTCTAGGATTTGGTATTTGCGTTTTTATTTTGCAAATTTTATTTCTGAATATTATCCTTTACTCTTTATGTCCTCATATGTATATTTGTAATAGTGCACATAATTTTATAATTTGCAGTTTGTTACATTTTTCTGTGTTGCTGCAGTCTCTACAGTTACTCTCAGGAAAAGCTGAGTAATAATTTGAGTTATTTACTTGTTTATTGATAACTTAAGTTTCTTAGATTTTACTTTTATAAATGATTATGCTATGAATATCTTTCTGCATATAACATACGATTTTTTAAATGAACCAAACTGGACATTTGATGTAAGAATAAGCTAAAGCCTAGAGAAGTAAGTGGTTTGCTTCTTGTTGCACAGCTAAGAAAGGGAGGAGTAAAAAGGTCAAACCTGATCATCTGACTCCTGATGCAATGTGCCTTGTACAGACCATATTTCTTACACCTTGTCCTTCTGTCCTTTCTCTGTACAACCAGATCCTAGTCATCCCACAAAAGTTTGTATAAATATCACTTGCTTCACAAAGTCATTCCTCACTCATCTCCTTGGAAGAAATTAGTTGTCTTGAACGTCCTTCCTTATTTATCTACAGTCCTTTTTTCCTTTTTCACTTTTGACCTTCTATGGTAATAATGACACTTTCATGTCATAGCGCTGTTGCTAGAGACAGTATGCACAGTAGTTAGGATTTGGGGCCCTGGAACAGTTTGGAGTTCTAATTTCAGCACCACTTCCTAGCTATGTGAACTTGGGCAAGCTACTCACCGCTAAACCTAAGTTTCCTCACCCTGAAAATGGGATTTAGCGAGATCAAGTGTAAAACAGCACAGTATCTGGCACACAGCATGCAATTTATTTTAAATTTTTTGTTAATGTTTTTATTAATATAACTGATGGCAAAATATATATATATATATAAAATTCATGCAAGCTTCTTGAGAGCCAGATCTAACGCTTGATACAGTGTTTAGGTACATAGTATGGGCTCAGAGTATTTGATAAGTGAAGAATAAAATTAATACTTAAGGTATGTAATCTCCTCAAACACTTAAAATAATGATTGGTTTGTAAGAGACCATGGGTATTCAATATGACATTGCTGGTAAACTTCTAAGTAAAAATTGAAATTCACCTTGCTGGCAACCAGCCTAACTAACTAGTACCTTGTCCATAGTGCTTGACCACTCAAAACCTAGCACCTTGGGGTTATGTATATTCTGATTGGGCATTTCTGGTCCAGACACAACCTTTGTGAAGCCAACTCATAAAAGTTTTTATTTTTTGGAGTTAGTGAGAAGGAACATTTATTTAGAAGTTGAGATTGTTATACATGGATTTGTTTCTGTAATTTAGTGACCAATCCCTTAGTTTTACTTGACCAAGAAATTTGGATCTGAAGTAGATTTCTTTTGTTATTATTTTTTTTTTAAAGTTAATGTTGGGCATGTTGTTTAAAAGTTTTAATATTTTAAGTAAATTGTCAGGAGAAAAAGGACTGAACTTGTCTTTAAAACACCTTGAATTTATTTATTTATTTATTTTTAAAAGATTTTATTTATCTATTTGACAGAGAGAGACACAGCGAGAGAGGGAACACAAGCAGGGGGAGTGGGAGAGGGAGAAGCAGGCTTCCTGCGGAGCAGGGAGCCTGATGTGGGGCTCGATCCCAGATGCTTAACGACTGAGCCACCCAGGCGCCCCTCTCTCTTATGATTCTTAATGAACTGCTAAACTGGCTCAGTTTCCATGTATGACAATAGAGCAGACCAAAGAGCCATAGGCTGAAGCAAACTGAAGTTGGTATTTATGCCCCCATCCCACCCCCACTGCACTGCTGCCACTTTATCTGTGATAGGCCCTTTCTACCCAGCGCTGCATCACTGATCTTTTCTTACAAGCTAATTAGATGGGCCTGGATACTTGTTTCCCTTCTTCCCTTCTGGTTCCTGTGAATCCACAGAACATTTTAGGATGCTGGCAAACAAGTGATTGAAATGAGAAGCCTTTCCGGGCTCCTGGGTGGCTCAGTTGGTTAAGCGACTGCCTTCGGCTCAGGTCATGATCCTGGAGTCCCGGGATCGAGTCCCACATCGGGCTCCCTGCTCGGCAGGGAGTCTGCTTCTCCCTCTGACCCTCCTCCCTCTCCTGCTCTCTGTCTCTCATTCTCTCTCTCGCAAATAAATACAATCTTAAAAAAAAAAAAAATTAAAAAAAAAAAATGAGAAGCCTTTCCCAGCTTCCTCTATCAGAATTCAGCTCTTCCTCCTCTTTGCATCCATAACTCTATCATATATTTGCCTCTGTTATGGTACATATATAGTGGAGAATAAATGTAAAAAGTAATTTAAACCTGATTTTTTTTTTTCTGGTTACAAGATTTCTCATTTTTTTTTTTTAAAGATTTTATTTATTTATTTGAGAGAGAGAGAATGAGAGAGAGAGAACACATGAGAGGGGATAGGGTCAGAGGACGAAGCAGACTCCCCGCCGAGCAGGGAGCCCGATGCGGGACTCAATCCAGGGACTCCAGGATCATGACCTGAGCCGAAGGCAGTCGCTCAACCAACTGAGCCACCCAGGCGCCCAAGATTTCTCATTTTTAAAAATGCCAAAATAAAGTACGACTTGTGATTGAGATATTAAAGTGAGTTCATGCTTCAACACAGTTCCTCTGCCTCAAACACCCAGCAATAAGAGAAAATGGTTAAAGAAAAAAAAAAAAAAAGATAAACTTATGTGACAAAAATGTTAAGAGAAAGCCCTAGTGGTGAGCGGAGATTGCTGTGTGACTCAGGCTCTGGGTCTAACACCAGGGTGGCTCGGAGTATTAGCCCTGTTGGTAAAACAGACTTCGTTGAGAGCTCTGTGACTGAGGCGGATGAACTGGAAGCATGATGTGAAGCCAGGGCCTGGGATGTCAGCTTGTGAAAGCAGACTGGTAAAATGGTTGACTTTATGCCTGGGACTATTGCTTTGTAAAAAACTGGGTCCAGTGACAGCGAGAGAAAAACATGGTGTTTTGTTTTAATTTGTTTTTGTTTTTTTAATGAAGAACACTTAAGTAGCCCATTGGCTCAGTAACTGGACCTGTAATATGAGGGCATCAGAACACTAGGCTCAAAACACTAAGACTTAGTTCTTGATTGAAGGCCCAGGAGGAACAATTAGAGACAACTGCAAGCCTTCCTGTAGAGTGGGGTAAAACAAAGGAAAGGAAGAGATTTTAAAAACCAGCAGACTAAACCTTAAACTCAAGTAAAACCTACCATTTGAAGATATTGAGAAACTTGATGCTAAGGACAACCAAAGGAAAAAAATCCAGAACATGAATTATATCGGTTGAAAATAATTTATAGGACAATGATATATGCTCAAAGAGATAAATAAAAGAATAATTCCACTTAAAAAGAACAAAAGTTATGAAACAAAGCAGAGAGCGATACAATAAATGCTTATAAAAAAAGATCCTAACAGGAGTTTTGGACATGGAAAATGTGATTATTGAAATAAAACATAGAAACTCTAACATGGACATGTTGAAAAGAGAATCAATGAATTGGGAGATTATTAAACAATTTTCCTTGACTGGAGCAAAGTGGGTAAAAAGGATTAATTGAAAGATTCCAACATATATCTAGTGGGAGTTCTAGAGCAGGATCTCTGAGCCTCAACGCTGTTGACATTTTGGGCCAAATAATTCTTTGTTGTAGGGACCACCCTGTACATTGTAAGATGTTTAGCAGCATCCCTGGCTCCTTCCCCCTAGATGCTGGTAGGACACCCCTCCCCCCCAGTTGTGACCACTGAAAGTGTCTCCAGACACTGCCAAATCATCCTTGATTGAGAACCACTGTTCTAGAGGACTAGAGTGGAGAAGACAGCAGACGAGTAATATTTGAGAAGACAACCACAGAAACGTTTTATAGAATTCGGAAAAGTGCATGAGTTTTTAGATTAGGTGTGCATCCTTCAAACCAGGCTGGGTAAAAGATAAATCACATATCATTGTGAAAACTGATCTCTGGTTAAAGATAACAAGAGAAAAGACATTATCTATGAAGGGCCGCCTGTCCGCTGACTTTTCTGTAACAAAGGCCAGAAAACAAGGAAATAATGTCTCTCAAATGCTGAGGGAAAATATGTCAACCTAGAACTCCATCAACAATGAAACTAACATTCAAGAGGAATGCAAATTTTAACCATTTTTAGAAAAGATTTATTTTGAGAAAGAGCCAGCATGAGCAGGGGGAGGGGCAGAGGGAGAGAAACTTTCAAGCAGATTTCCCTGCTGAGCGCAGAGCTTGGAACGGGGGGTGGGGTGGGGGGTGGGCGGACAATCCCACAGCCCATGAGATCATAACCTGAGCTGAAACCAGGAGTCCCGCATTGGGCTCCTTGCTCAGCGGGGAGCCTGCTTCTCCCTCTGCCTGCGTCTGTCCGTCTCTCTGACAAATAAATAAAATCTTTAAAAAAAATAAATGTTACACAGCTGTCTTTGTCGTCCTCCTAGACACCAAGGGAAGGTGGGCTCTGACAAAAGGCAGTGCAGAGAGCTGGCTAATTTGTTTCATTTCTCTACAGATAACTTTGATACCTTTAAGCAAGTCTTCTCTTGTACAAATTGAGTATGGGGTATCAAAGGTGGTGTCTGGTTGAAGTCTGTTTTGGTCTATTTTCTTTCCCATTGTTTATTCAATGGGATGGAGGTCCATGATTTTTCTTGAACTACAGATTATGAAATTATGTTGGGAGGATTTGTATTACATTACATACATGATATGGAAACTATGAAAATGTTCCACTGCATTGTTAATCATAACATTTTGAATTTTATTTTGTTTATTTTATTTTATTGTTACAGATTGTGTGGAGATTATTTTGCAAAAATACAGTGACTCAGTGGTTAGGAAATAATTTGGCAAATACCATTTTGCTTGTAATTATTGATTTTTATTTAATTATTTTGACTTCATGCTTGAAATAGTATTTTAAACTGGGAGATCTCATTGTTTGGGAAAGGGGTTGTTTAGAAATGCCAAGTGAAGGATGATTATTGTGCCATTAATTTGGCCACATGTGATATGGGCCTTAGTGATACTCTGATTTCTCTGTGCTAGTAACATTTCTTACAGAGGTGTCAGACATTAGGAAGATGCTGTTTCCTTGGTAGCATTCTGGTAATCAAGTCTTGTATGGCACTTTGTATTTTCTAAAGTATATTTAATTTTTAAAAATTCTTTGTTTTAAGTAGGCTCCATGCCCAACACAGGGCTTGCACTCATGACCCTGAGATTAAGAGTCGCATGCTCTACCGACTGAGCCAGCCAGGCACCCCTGATTTTAAAAAAATAATGATGAAAATAAAACATTTTCATCGAGGTAAAAGGCATATGACATAGAATTTACCATCTTAGCCATTTTTAACTGTACAGTATTAAATATATTCATAATGTACAACCATCACCGCCATCCATTCACAGAACACTTTCTCATCTTGTAAAACTGAATCCGTATACTCATTAATGAAGACCCCCCATTTCTACACCCCTCCCGCAGCCCCTGGCAACTACAATTTACTTTGTCTCTATGATTTTGACCAAGTACCTCATATAAGTAGAATCATGCAGTATGTGCTTTTTTTTTTATTATTTGTTTTTTTTTGAGAGAGAGAAAGAGAGCACATGAAAGGGGGGAGGGTCAGAGGGAGAAGCAGACCCCCCGCCGAGCAAGGAGCCCGATGCGGGACTCGATCCCAGGACTCCAGGATCATGACCTGAGCCGAAGGCAATCGCCTAACCAACTGAGCCACCCAGGTGCCCAGTATGTGGTATCTTTTTGTGGCTGGTTTATTTTACTTAGCATAATGTCCTCAAGATTCATCCATGTTATATCATATGTTAGAATTTCCTTCGTTTATAATGCTGAAAAATATTCCATTGCGTGTATATACTGTGATTTGCTTATCTAAGTGTCTGTCGATGGACACTTGGGTTGCTTCTATGTTTTGGCTATTGTGAATAATGGGTATACAAATATCTGTTTGACACACTGCTTTCAGTTCTTTGGGGTATATACTTAGAAGTGGAATTGTTGGCTTAAATGGCAATTCTATTAATTTTTTGATGGACCACCATACTATATGACACAGTGGCTGTACTATTTTACATTCCCACCAACAGTGCACCAGGGTTCTAATTTCTCCCCATGCTTGCCAACTACTGTTATTTCTGTTTTTGTGATAGTGGACATCCTCATGGGCGTGAAGTGGTATCTCGTTGTTTTGATGTGCATGTCTGTAATGATTAGTGATGCTTAACATCTTTTCACGTACATTGTTGACAATGTGTATATCTTCTCTGGAGAAATGCCCTGTGCCCATTTTTGAATCAAGTTGTGTTGTTGTTACTGAGTTTTAGGAGTTCTCTATACATTCTAGATAATTAATCTCATCAGATATTTGATTTGCAAATACTTTCTCCCATTCTTTGGGTTGCTTTTTTTACTCTGATAATTGTATCTTTTGTTTTGGATTTTTTTTTCCCTTGAAGTTTTTATTTAAATTCCAGCTATTGGGGTGGCTGGGTGGCTCAGTCGGTTAAGCATCTGACTCTTGGTTTGAGATCAAGCCCTGGGTCAGGCTCCGTGCTCAGCATGGAGCCTGTTTGGGATTCTCTCTCTCCCTCTCCCCCTCCCATGCTCTCAATCTCTCTCTCTCTCAATTAATTAATTAATTATAAATTCCAGGTAGTTACAATACAGTGCAATATTAGTTTCAGGTGTAGAATATAGTGATTCATCACTTAGATAGAACACCTGGTGCTCATTCACAACCAGGGTCCTCCTTAATTTCCATCACCTGTTTAAACCACCCTCCCCCCCCACCTCCCCTCCAGTAACCATCAATTTGAAAATAGTATCTTTTGGTGCACAAAATTTTTAGATTTTCCTGAAGTCCAATTTGTCTATTTTTCTTTTGTTGCCTGTGTGTGCCTTTTGTGTCATATTAAAAAAATCATTGACAAATCCAGTGTTGTATCCAAAGCACTTTTGCATACATTGTTTCATTTGTGCCTCAAAGATGTGTAAAGGAGGTTTGTTTCAATTCAGTCACCGTTTGTAGAGCAGGAGTTTTTTGTTTGTTTGTTGTTGTTGTTTTAATAGAGCAGGTTTTGTGCCAGGTTTTGTATTAGATCTTGGGGAACCAAAGATAAGACAAGGACTCTGACCTCAAGTAACATTGACAGATAACCACCAAAAGTGTAAATATGAAAACAGTGATTAAGGGAGAGTCCCAGATTCTTGGGATATGGTAATGATACATAGAGATGGCACTCATAGTCTTTGTTATAGTTCTCCCCAGCTTTCCTGAGATAGAATTTGCATATAACATTGTGTAAGTTTAAGGTGTACAATGTATTGATTTGATGTGTACCATTTGTATTACAAGAAAGAATTGGTGTTTTTACACCATTTTGAAATTATATTTCACAATTGATAGAGCTGATTTGATATGTTTTTAAAAATTACATTTTACACAGAATTTTTTTTGTCTGAACAATCTGAGTGATATGTTAAAGCATTCAGCCTAGGTTGCCCTCCTTGATACTGTGTTTGTGGAAGGAGTAATTAATCTATGTGCATAATTTGGCCCCTTGTAGCTAAAATGCAATTTTGCTTATTAAAAGTATTTTAGATAATTAATGTTTTATAGGTTTGTGTTACTTTTATTTATTTATTTATTTATTTATTTATTTAAAGATTTTATTTATTTATTTGAGAGAGAGAGAATGAGAGAGAGCAAGCACATGAGAGGGGGGAGGGTCAGAGGGAGAAGCAGACTCCCTGCCGAGCACGGAGCCCGATGCGGGACTCGATCCAGGGACTCCAGAATCATGACCTGAGCCGAAGGCAGTCGCTTAACCAACTGAGCCACCCAGGTGCCCGGTTTGTGTTATTTTTAGATCTGAAAAAGATGAGAAATAAAACGACAATCTAGCAGTTGAAGTACATGAAACAAATCAAACATCAACAAAAACAAAAGCTCTTGAGGCGCCTGGGTGGCTCAGTTGGTTAATAAGCATCTGCCTTCGGCTTGGGTCATGATCCCAGGGTCCTGGGATCGAGTCCCACATCAGGCTCCCTGCTCAGCAGGGAGTCTGCTTCTCCTTCTCCTTCTGTCCCTCCCCCTGCTTGGGCTCGCTTTCTCTCTCAAATAAATAAATAAAATCTTTTTTTTTTTTTTAAAGATTTTATTTATTCATTTGAGACAGATACAGAGAGAGAGCGAGCATGAGCAGGGGAGAGGCAGAGGGAGAGGGAGAAGCAGGCTCCCCGCTGAGCAGGGAGCCCGACGTGGGGCTCAATCCCAGGACCCTGGGATCATGACCTGAGCTGAAGGCAGACGCTTAACCATCTGAGCCACCCAGGTGCCCCAGTAAAATCTTTAAAAAAAAGAATTTCACTTTCTTTTAAAATGGAATCCCTTTATTCTGATAATTTCTAACAGAAGACCTCTACCCAATGCAATAATGGAATTATTTTGAGCAATGCTATTATATCAGGGAAAACTGGCCTTTAGGGTGACCCTGAGGCTCTGTTGTCTCCTTACCAAGGCCAAATCAAGCTTTTCCACCAGGACTGGCCTTTGGATGACAGATTTGTAATACCAGGTAGGAGGCACGTGTTAGGGTTGCCTAATAATCTTCTCTGGTTGCTTTTCTGGAATTCAGATGCAGATTTTATCAGTGACTAACCATGATCCCACATGTGGAGATACTGTGAGATAATTGATAATTTTTGGAAAATCTCATGTTGGTTTGATAATTTGACTTCCTTTTTTTGTGCAGGATTGGGAGATGAAAGTGGCATTGTATAGTTGAAAGAAGTTTCATCATCAGAGTGATTTGGGTTCAAATCCTGACTCTGACTAACGGTGTAACTCTGGGCAAATAACTTCTTTGAATCTCAATTTCTTCACTTGTAAAAAAGGCACTAGTATTACCTTATAAGACCTTATAGGGTCTTATGAAATTAAATGAAATCTTAGCACAGTGCCTAGCATATACTAAGTACAGTTATTCTGTTATCAATAATACAAACATCTAGGGCAATATTTGGCATATTTTGTTTGCACCTCAAAGGTATGTAAATTCAATAAAGATGAGATCCCTTCTAATGTTAATTTCCCATTGTTAATTCAGAGAAATCTTAGTGAAAATGTTACCATTTTACTGTTATTAAACAAGTTATTAAACTTGTGTGTTAACATTTAATCATCCAAGGAAATGTAAACATTGCAGCCTGTTTTTTAGTTTTGTTGTTAGATTTCTTTATTCAACTGATATTAAATTTCTTTATTCAGTTGATACAAATAAACGGTTGCTTCTATTGCTTTTGGCTTTTAGACTAGAAATTGTTATTGAAGAGGAATAAAGACCAGGCCATATTTATAAAGGTTGTGAAAGAAATCTTGTAAAGTATAAGTGAGGTTAGACAATATTAAGTAGATACAAATGAATCAGAATGCAGGGGATGAGTATAATGAAAAGTTCTAATGAGCCTTATGCCCCCAAGCTAATTGTCTATTTGTAAACAAGGATAACCCGAGGTGTCCTGAAGAAAAATTATAATGGAAATTTGGTTTGAGGTAGGGCTTAGGGAGCATTTGCAGATGAAGTGCAGAGAATTCTGAAGAGGAGCAGGGCTCAAGAAGAGACCAAAAGTGACAGTATAAAATTGGGAAACACAAAAGCAGTAAAAATGAATATTTCTGTAAAAAATCAGTCGAACTCACACACAAAAGGATATAAAATATAATAATATATACCTAAAACATGGGGAAAGAGGAGAAATGAATGGGTTCAAACTTAAACGACCATCAGGTTAATTTGGACTGCTATATGCAGAAGAGGTTATATACAAACCTAATGGTAACCATATAATATCATAACCCACTAATAAACATGCAAAGAATAAAAAGACAGAAATTCAAATATATCACTAAAGAAAATCAGCAAAACATGAAAGAGACAAAGTCCGAAAAGGATCAGAAAATCTCCAGGAACAACCACAAAACAAGTAATAAAATGGCAGTAAGTACATATCTATCAATAATTACTTTGAGGGGGGCCTGGGTGGCTCAGTCACTAAGTGTCGGCCTTTGGCTCAGGTCATGATCCCAGGGTCCTGGGATCGAGCTCCACATCGGGCTCCCTGCTCCCCGGGAAGCCTGCTTCTCCCTCTCCCACTCCCCCTGCTTGTGTTCCCTCTCTCACTGTGTCTCTCTCTGTCAAATAAATAAAACCTTTAAAAAAAAATAATTACTTTGAATGTAAAGGGACTAAACTCCAATCAAAAGACATAGGATGTTAGAATGGATAAAAAGACCCATCTATATGTTGCCTACAAGAGATTTACTTTAAACCTAAAGACACCTGCAGATTGAAAGTGAGGGGATGGAGAAACATCTATCATGCAAATGGATGTCCAAAGAAAGCCAGAGAGCACCTGGGTGGCTCAGTCAATTAAGCATCTGCCTTTGGCTCAGGCTGTGATCCTAGCATCCCGGGATCATGCCCCATGTTGGGCTCCCTGCTCAATGGGGAGTCTGCTTCTCTCTCCCTCTGCTCCTCCCCCTGCTTGTGCTCTCTCTCACTCTTAAATAAATAAAATCTTGAAGGAAGAGAAAGAAAGCCAGAGTAGCAATACTTACATTGGACAAACTAGACTTTTTCATTTTTTTGAACAAACCAGACTTTAACTCAAAGATTGTAACAAGACAAAGAATGGCACTAAATAATAAAGGGGACGGGCGCCTGGGTGGCTCAGCTGGTTAAGCGACTGCCTTCGGCTCAGGTCATGATCCTGGAGTCCCAGGATCGAGTCCCGCATCGGGCTCCCTGCTCGGCAGGGAGTCTGCTTCTCCCTCTGACCCTCCTCCCTCTCATGCTCTCTGTCTCTCATTCTCTCTGTCTCAAATAAATAAATAAAATCTTTAAAAAAAAAAACTGTTTAAATAATAAAGGGGACAATCCAACAAGAAGATCTAACAATTATAAATATTTATGCACCCAACATGGAAGCACCCAAATACATTAAATGATTAATAAACATAAAGGAACTAATCAATAATAATACAATAATAGGGGAATTTAACATCACACTTATATCAATGGACAGATCATCTAAACACAGAATAAACAAGGAAACAATGGCTTTGAATGACAGACTGGACCAGATGGACTTTAACAGATATACTCAGAACATTCCATCCTAAAACAGCAGAATACACATTCTTTTCAAGTTCACATGGAACATTCTCCAGAATAGATCACATATTAGGCCACAAAACAGGCCTCAACAAATTCAAGAAGATTGAAGTCATACCATGCACCTTTTCTGACCACAATGCTATGAAACTAGAAGTTAACCACCAGAAAATATTGGGAAAGACCACAAATACATGGAGGTTGAAAAACATGCTACTAAACAATGAATGGGTCAACCAAGAAATTAAAGAAGAAACTAAAAAATACATGGAAACAAATGAAAATGAAAACACATCGGTTCAAAACCTTTGGGATGCACCAAAATTGGTCCTAAGAGGGAAGTATATAGCAATACAGCTTACCTTAAGAAGCAAGAGAAATCTCAAACAACCTAACCTTACACCTAAAGGAGCTAGGAAAAGAACAGAGGAAGCCTAAAACCAGAAGAAGGAAGGAAATAAAGATTAGAGCAGAAATAAATGATACAGAAACTAAAAAAATCAATAGAACAGATCAATGAAACCAGGTGCTGGTTCTTTGAAAAAATTAATAAAATAGGTAAACCTCTAGCCAGACTTATCAAAAAGAAAAGAGAAAGGACCCAAATAAATAAAATCACAAATGAGAGAGGAAAAATAACCAATACCACAGAAATGCAAACAATTGTGAGAGAATATTATGAAAAACTATATGCCAACAAATTGGACAACCTGAAAGAAATGGATAAATTCCTAGAAACACATAAACTACCAACACTGACACAAGAAGAAATAGAAAACTTGAACAGACTGATAATTAGCTAAGAAATTGTATCCTAATCAAAAAGCTCCCAACAAACGAAAGGCCAGGGCCAGATGGCTTCACAGGTGAATTTTACCAAACATTTAAAGAAGAGTTAATACCTATTCTCAAGCTATTCCAAGAAATAGAAAAGAAAGGAGAACTTCCAAACTCATTCTATGAGGCCAGCATTAACCTGATATCAAAACCAGATAAAGACTCCACTAAAAAAGAGAACTGCAGACCAATATCCCTGATGAACATGGATGCAAAAATTCTCAAAATACCAGCAAACTGAATCCAGCAATGCATTTAAAAAGTCATTCACTGTGATCAAGTGGGATTTATTCCTGGGTTGCAGGGGTGGTTCAGTATACACAAATCAACATGATACACCACATAAATAAAAGGGTAAGAATCATATGATCATTTCAATAGATGCAGAAAAAACATTTGACAAAGTACAACATCCATTTATGATAAAAACCTCAACAAAGTAGGTTTAAAGGGAACATACCTCAACATATTAAAGATCATATATGAAAGACCCACAGCTAGTATCATCCTCAAATGGGGAAAAACTAAGAGCTTTTTCTCATGCTCAGGAACAAGAAAGGGATGTCCACTCTCACCACTGTTATTTAACACAGTACTGGAAGTCCTAGCCACAGCAATCAGACAAGAAAAAGAAATAAAAATATCCAAATAGATAAGAAGTAAAAGTGTCACTATTTGCAGATGACATGATACTCTCTATAAAAAACCTGAAAGACTCCATCCAAAAACTGCTGGAACTGATAAATTCAGTAAAGTCGCAGGATACAAAATCAATATACAGAAATCTGTTGCATTTCTATACACCAATAATGAAGCAGCAGAAAGAGAAATTAAGGGATCAATCCCATTTACAATTGCACCCAAAATAATAAAGAGATCTAGAATGAACCTAACCAAAGAGGTGAAAGACCTGTACTCTGAAAACTATAAAACACTGATGAAAGAAATTGAAGATGATACAAAGAAAAGACATTCCATGCTCATGGATTGGAATAACAAATATTGTTAAAATGTCTATACTATCCAAAGCAATCTATACATTTAATGCAGTCCCTATCAAAATACCACCAGCATTTTTTCACAGAACTAGAACAAACAATCCTAAAATTTGTGTGGAACCATGAGAGACCCTGAATAGCCAAAGCCATCTTGAAAAAGAAAAAATGGGAGGCATCATAATTCCAGATTTCAAGTGATATTACAAAGAGGTAGTAATCAAAGCAGTATGATACTGGCACAAAAATAGAAACATAGATCAATAGAGCAGAATAGAAAACCCAGAAATAAACCCACAATTATATGGTCAATTAATCTTCGACAAAGCAGGAAGAATATCCAGTGGGAAAAAGAGTCTCTTCAACAAGTGGTGTTGTGAAAACTGGACAGCAACATGCAAAAGAATGAAACTGGAACACTTACACCACTCACAAAAATAAATTCAAAGTGGATTAAAGACCTAAATGTGAGACCTGAACCCATAAAAGGCTTAGAAGAGAACACAGGCAGTAACTTTTTTGACATCAACTGTAGCAAATTCTTTCTAGATATGTCTCCTGAGGCAAGGGAAACTAAAGCAAAAATAAGCTATTAGGACTACATCAAGGAGTGCCTGGGTGGCTCAGTCGGTTAAGCATCTGACTCTTTTTTTTTTTTTTTAAGATTTTATTTATTTATTTGACAGAGAAAGACACAGCGAGAGAGGGAACACAAACGGGGAGAGGGAGAAGCAGACTCCCTGCCGAGCAGGGAGCCCGATGCGGGACTCGATCCCGGGACTCCAGGATCATGACCTGAGCCGAAGGCAGTCGCTTAACCAACTGAGCCACCCAGGCGCCCAAGCATCTGACTCTTGGTTTTGGTTCAGGTCATGATCTCAGGGTCGTGAGATTGAGCCCCGAGTTAGGCTCCATGCTGAGTGTGCAGCCTGCTTAAAATTCTGTCTCTCCTTCTGCCTCTGCCCTTCCCCTCCCTGCTTGCACATGCTCACTCGCTCTCTCTTAAAAAAAGAAAAGAAAGGACTACATCAAAATAAAAAGCTTTGCCATAGTGAAGGAAACAATCAACAAAATCAAAAGGCAACCTACGGAATGGGAGAAGATATTTACAAATGGCATATCTCATAAAGGGTTAGAATCCAAAATACATAAAGAACTTTTAAAATTCAAAACCCCCAAAATGAATAGTCCAATTAAAAATGGGCAGAAGACATGAATAGACATTTCTCCAAAGAAGACATCCAGATAGCCAACAGACACATGAAAAGATGCTCAACATCACTCATCATCAGGGAAATGCAAATCAAAACTGCAACGAGATATTACCTCACACCTGTCAAAATGGCTGAAAACAGCAACACAAGAAACAACGGGTGTTGGCGAGGATGTGGAGAAAAGGTAACCGTCTTGCACAGTTGGTGGGAATGCAAACTGGTGCAACCACTGTGGAAAACAGTATGGAGTTTCCTTGAAAAGTTAGGAATAAAACTAGCCTACAATCCAGGAATTGCGCCACTAGGTATTTACTCAAAGAATACAAAAGTACTAATTCAAAGGGATACATGCACTCTGCTGCTTATAACAGCATTATCTACATACAATAACCAAATTATGGAAAGAACCCAAGTGTCCATTGACTGATGAATGGTTAAAGAAGATGTGGTGTATATATACATATACATCATATACATGGAATATTAGTCATAAAAAAGAATGAAATCTTGCCATTTGCTATGACATGGATAGGACTAGAGAATATAATGCTCAGCGAAATAAGTCAGAGAAAGACATACCATATGATTTCACTCATATGTGCAATCTAAGAAGCAAAACAAGGGGGAAAAAAGAGACAAACTAAGGAAAAGACTTGTAACTACTGAGGACAAACTGATGGTTACCAGAGGGGAGGTGGGTGGGGGGATGGGTGAAATAGGTGATGGGGATTAAGGAGTGCACTTGTGATGAGCACCGGGTGATGTATGGAAGTGTTGAATCACTATATTGCACACCTGAAACTAATATTGCACTGTTTGTAAACTAACTGGATTTTAAAATAAAAACTTAAAAAAAAAATGAGCAGGGCTCTGAGGTACTGAGGAATTTTCAGGAGAAGTATGAGTATGAAGGATAGTCCCTTGTAAATCTGCATGGGGAATTTACCTGATGGCTATATTTTCAGGACCGAATAATATTTTATTCGTTTTTTTAAAGATTTATTCACTGGGACTCCTGGGTGGCTCAGTCTGTTAAGCATTTGCCTTCGGCTCTGGTCATAATCCCAGGGTCCTGGGATTGAGTCCCGCATTGGGCTCCCTGCTCAGCAGGTAGTCTGTTTCTCCCTCTGCTTGCCACTCCCCCTGCTTGTGCGCTCTATCTCTCTCTCTGACAAAGAAATAAAATCTTTTTTTTTTAAGACTTTATTTACTTGACAGAGAGATAGCGAGAGAGGGAACACAAGCAGGGGGAGTAGGAGAGGGGAAAGCAGGCTTTCCTCTGGGCAGGGAGCCCGATGCGGGGCTCCATCCCAGGACGCTGGGATCATGACCTGAGCCGAAGGCAGACGCTTAACAACTGAGCCACCCAGGTACCCCAAATAAATAAAATCTTAAAAAAAAAAAAAAGATTGGGCGCCTGGGTGGCTCAGTTGGTTAAGCGACTGCCTTCGGCTCAGGTCATGATCCTGGAGTCCTGGGATCGAGTCCCGCATCAGGCTCCCGGCTCAGCAGGGAGTCTGCTTCTCCTTCTGACCCTCCCCCCTCTCATGCTCTCTCTCTATCTCATTCTCTCTCTCAAATAAATAAATAAAATCTTTAAAAAAAAATTTAAAAAAAAGATTTATTTCAGAGAGAGAGCTCATGCACATGAGAGTGAGCAGGGGGAGGGGCAGACAAGCAGACTGCCTGCTGAGCAGGGCTTGATCCCAGGACCTCAACCCAGGATCCGGAGACCATAACCCGAGTGAAATCCAGAGTTGGACATTTAACTGACTGAGCCACTGAGGCGCCCCAGCATTTTATCCATTCTTAAAGGCCTCTTTCAGTTGCTATTTCCTCCTGAACTCTTCCCCAATTTTCTACCAGCTAATAAGGATCCTTATTAGGGGGGTTGGGCAGCATTCATTTATACTTCTCTTATGAGAAGCTATCCTATAATTGTTTGTGTCATATTGTTACATGAATGTGTCTGTCTCTTAAATCATGGTGTAGTAGGAAGAGCATCAGTTCTTAGGTTGGAAATACCTGGATTTGGATACTAGCTCTGATCTTTTCTAGCAATGTGTCTTTTTGTTACATAATCTTTATTTCCATAGGTTTGCTGGAAGGATTAAATGGAATAATAGAGGTAGAGGACCTTTACAATCTGCTGATCTGTAGGCTACAAACTAATGGCATAGAATTTCTGTTCTTTGCTCTCTACTTAGGATTCTAAGGAGGTGGTTTGAAAAGGCATAGACACCAAATGGGATCATAACCCCAGGTGTACAAAGAGTCCTATTTAAGATCTCTATCTTTTAATTGACTGATTAAACTGATGGATGAAGAGAAACTATGTGATATCAGGGAAGGCTGTCATTAGCCATTCAGATTATAAACACATTTACATTATACATTGTATAATGGAGAAACTACCACCATTTGTACCAGAAATAATTTCTACTAGGAAGACTCATTCTGACAACAAAAAATTCTTGTTCAGCATTTGGGCACCTGTATGTATTGTGGAGTTAGCCAAGTCAGAAGAGAAACATTCTAAAAATGTAGCTTGTGATTTACTAGCTAACACAGAATGCTTGTTTGTCTAGTAACCGTGCAGCTCTGTCAAGAGTTTGCACTTATATGTGTGAATCATCTACATAAGATGCTGTGTGGAGTAACACAGAGTAAACCTGAGGTAGAAGTCAGGAGAACCGGGTGTAAGTCCTGATGTTATCTGAGGACCGGCCTCTGTTAGGTAGGTCTCAGTCCTGTATGCTGATCAGAAGCATTGTGCACAATGCAACCTTGTGACTCTGTGTATATCAGTGTGTGGCGGGGATGGGATAGGAGTCACTAAAGATGGCCAAAATTGATGGAAGCAGTAAATTCCATTTTATAACAAACAGCAGACTCCCTCTAATTCTTAAAAATATACGTGGGTTTGAAAGACCCTCCCTGAGATATCCAGGACCCTGACCAGACTTCGGAGATCTAACGATGTGCTGGTAGTTCTGTGTTGCCATACCTTGAAGAAATGTTTATCAGGTCGCGAGAAGCAAATATAGAGAAGAGGTACCTGGAATTCCCTGGCTTGCACCAGGCCCTCAGGGAAAGACAGGAAAATTATTGGGCTAAGAAGGTTCTTCAAAAACAGATAATGAAATGCTCTTGAGATGAATCCAGGTAATGAAAAGGTCAGGAAAAATTGTCTCTGTAAAAAAGAGTCAGGAGAAATGGTGACTTTCGGAGAAGATAAAGCTGCCATATGCCTGTATGATAAGATGCTGCCAAGAACGTGGGCATTGAGGGGTGATACCTGAGTGCGTCGCTTTGTTTTTTGGAGATGTCCTCAGGTGAGTTAAGTCTTTACCTTGTCAGTCTCCTTGACTCCATGACCATGGGTTCTTGGCAAGTTCCTTTGCTTCTCTAAGCTAGCCTCAGTTTCCTCATCTATAAAAACAAGATCTGGGAGCGCCTGGGTAGCTCAGTCGTTAAGCATCTGCCTTCGGCTCAGGTCGTGGTCCCAGGGTCCTGGGATTGAGCCCCGCATTGGGCTCCCTGCTCAGCAGGAAGCCTGCTTCTCCCTCTCTCCCTCCCCCAACTTGTGTTCCCTCTCTCACTGTGTCTGTCTCTGTCAAATAAATAAATAAAATCTTTAAAAAAACTAAAAAACAGAAACCAAGATCTGTAGTGCCTGCTAGTAAAGGTTGTTTTGAGGGTGAAGTGAAGTCATATATGGGAAAGTTTCCCTATCAGTTACTTGATAAGCACCACCATGCTCAGGAGCTCCTAAGACAGATAGGGCATCATGTCCTTTACTGCTAGCCTCTAACTACAATAACACCAGCACTTCCAGTCCTGTTCTTTTTTTTTTTTTTTTTAAGATTTTATTTATTTATTTGACAGAGAGAGACACGGCAAGAGAAGGAACACAAGCAGGGGGAGTGGGAGAGGGAGAAGCAGGCTTCCCGCCGAGTAGGGAGCCCGATGCGGGGCTCGATCCCAGGACCCTGGGATCATGACCTGAGCCGAAGGCAGACGCTTAATGACTGAGCCACCCAGGTGCCCCTTATTTTTTGTTATTTATTTATTTATTTTTAAAGATTTTATTTATTTATTTGACAGAGACACAGCGAGAGAGGGAACACAAGCAGGGGGAGCAGCAGAGGGAGAGGGAGAAGCAGATTTCCTGCTGAGCAAGGAGCCCAGGACCCTGGGATCATGACCTGAGCCAAAGGCAGATGCCCAACGACTGAGCCACCCAGGCGCTCCCCAATCCTGTTCTTTTAATCTTTATTTTCACCATTTAAAAAAAAGTAATCTCTATACCCAGTGCGGGGCTTAAACCCATGACCTTGAGATCAAGTTGCACGCTCTACCAACTGAGCCAGCCAGGAGCCCCTCATAATCCATATTTTTAATCATTTCAGTTCACCTTTTGGAGGAGGAACACATGGAGCAAGTTGTGGACATCATGAAGCCCTTTATAAATGGTTGTGATTCTAATAATGCCCCAGTTCTCGCACAAAATGCATTTCCAAACAAATGTTCCTAGGATAGTGTGATTTCAGAGGCCCAAGGAAAAACCTGAATACTTCTCACAAAGAGGCAGATGTGTAAGCAGCCAGTTTATTTTATTTTTATTTTTTAAAATGTATTTCTATTTATTTATTTATTTATTTAAGATTTTATTTATTTATTTGTCAGAGAGAGCGCACAAGCAGGCGGAGCTGCAGGCAGGGGGAGAAGCAAACTCCCCGCCGAGCAAGGAGCCTGACTGAATACTCGATCCCAGGACCCTGGGATCACGACCTGAGCTAAAGGCAGATGCTTAACGACTGAGCTACCCAGGTGGCCCCAGTTTTTTTATTTTAAACAGCATTATTGAAATATAATTCACATACCATACAATTCACCCATTTAAGGTGTAAAATAGTGGTTTTTAGTATATTCAGAGTTGGGCAACTATCCCCACAATCAGTTTTAGAACATTTTCATCATCCCCAAAGAAACCCCACACCCATTGGCAATCTCTCCCCTTTTCCCTCCAACACCCCCAGCCTTTGGAAACAATCTGCTTTCTGTCTTTAGACATTTGCCTATTCTGGACATTTCATATATGGAATCATGCAATATGTTGTCTTTATGACTGGCTTCTCTCAGTGTACTGTTTTCAGGGTTCATCCATGTTGTAGCATGTATCAATACTCCATTCCTTTTTATTGCTGAATAATTTTCTATTCTATGGATAGACCATATTTTTTTTATCCATTCATCAGTTGTTGATCATTTGGACCAGTTCCTTCTGAACTCTCTCTTTTGCATCTGGTCTTCACAGAGAAAGGGCTTTTAGAAGAGTGACTTGACTGCACTTATAACTCAACTGTGAAAGTCCTGATACAGGTGTTTCCTACGTGTACATGGTTTAATCCCTTTCATTACTTAGACCCAAATATGATGACTCAAACCACTCCTATTTGAAAACAACAATACTCCTCATATCCTCAATGGGAGCTGTGTATTACACACACACACACATATTTTAAAGATTTATTTATTTGAGGGGGGAGGGGCAGAGAGAGTCTTAAGTGGACTCCACACTGAGTGTGGAGCCCGATGTGGGACCTGATCTCACAACCCTGAGATCACGACCTAAGCTGAAACCAAGAGTTAGCTGCTTAACCAAATGCCCCACCCAGGCGTCTCCTCTTCAGTATATTTGATGGTACCACTGAACTTCTTACTGGTCCTGATGACTGCTGATTTCACCTTTTGAACTTTTTCTTAACATTGTAATAAAACGTAGGTATACTGTTGAAACTGGGAAATGCAGATGGGCAAGATTAAGTTACCTGTAACACTGAAAGACAACTACACTTAACATGCTTTTAAGAATGAATTTATTTGTGGTCGCCTGGGTGGCTCAGTTGGTTAAGCAACTGCCTTCGGCTCAGGTCATGATCCTGGAGTCCGGAAATCGAGTCCCGTATTGGGCTCCCTCCTCATCAGGGAGTCTGCTTCTTCCTCTGACCCTTCCCCCTGTCATGCTCTCTCTCATTCTCTGTCTCTCAAATAAATAAAATCTTAAAAAAATGAATTTATTTGTAAAAATGATACATATTTATTATAAATTCAGAAAAAGTTAAAAATTAGAAAATACCTTTAAATTCCACCACCCAGAAATAACCATTTTAATATTAAGTTAAAAGAATTCCAGATATCTTTCCCTTTATGTATATATAGATAGAAGGATGGATGGTTGGATGGATGGATGGATGAATGGATGGATGGACAGGTAGAAGAAAATATATAAATGAAATAGACATGATGATTTTTTAAAAACAAAAATAGTATTTTACTTGAATTTTATTGAAGAGTTTCTGGTCCAAGATGGTGAACTGAGCACATCTTGCAGTTTCAGTCCTTTTCCCCAAACTCTTGAAATGATAGGGAAAAAGAATTTTAATGTATTCATAGATGAGCTCTAAGACAAGATGCATTCTTAGAGATCATGAGGAATTCCCAACTAAAATCAGATGGGATTGAATTGAAGAAGGTAATGGCAGTCCAGTGTGCATGTGGGAATCCGTTGTATAGTAGGACAAGAAGTGGGGGCTCCTATCTCAGATGGGAGGTGGTGGAAACTGGGAGCAGAAGGAAGCCTCACAATGGGAGCTGGGTATTACAGTCAAAGCCTCCAGGCCTATTCTCCCTGTACCCCACTCCATCCTTCCTTCTGTAGTTCACACAATTGCAAGCACTATCTCCACTTAGGAGCAGTATCTCAGAGCTCAGGCAGTGTCTCAGGTGGTTGGCAATACCAAAGAGAAATGAGGAGCACTTAAGTCTGGAAAACTAGCTGCTGAGGCATTTTTCCTTGTAGCATATTCTACCCATCTTTCAGTCTCACTGAAAACCACGTAGGGAATAAGCCCCAACAATCAAATCTGTAACTTCCTCAGCTACATCCCTAACCCCAAGGTCAGCTGCCCAAGTAGAGAAAGTTTAAATCTAGTAGGGATCTTAGTGGGAAAAAAATGGACCTATGGTAAAGAGTCCCTAGATATGGGAGTAGTATATTGGAGTAAAACACAGAACTTCACTTGAAATAGAGTAAAAAACCAGAACTTCACTCAAAACGTAGCTAATAGAATTGGAACAAGCCTTTAGAATAAGTATAATTAGTATCATTGGAGGTGATGCAAGGCTATGGAGTCCATGAAGTAGTGCTGATGTCAGCCTCATAGGAGTGACATGAGAGTGGAGAAAATGGAGGGGAGACGTGGCAGCTTTCTCTGTGACTCCTGCAACTGCGGTTCTCAGCCCTCTTCCTGCCGGCCAGTCTGTCTTCCACCACACATGCTGAGAATGCCCACAAAGGCCACCCTTGCAGCAGGGCAGGGATGTGTGACCCAGTCCCGATCAATGGGACCTCACAGGGGAGTTCTGCTACGAGACGTCTATGAAAGGTGTTTCTCCACAATACCCGGAGATGTAGAGAACGACAGTTTTCCTGAGTTTGGATGTAGCTGTGTGAGGATCAACTGTCTGGAGTTGCAGTGACCATCTTGCAGCCACCTGGGGACAAAAGCCATGCTGAGAATGGCTGAACAGAAAGATGGCCCTTGGGTCCTTGTATACTTTAGATAGCAATCCCCTATTATGTTTTAGACAACGCAAATACCTCCCTTCCTTTGTCACCCATTAACTCTATGTGGTATCTTTCGTGGATAGAAACAATTTTGATGTTGTGAAATTCTTGTCTGTTTTCCTGTACAGTTTGTGCTTTTGAAGTTTAGTTTAAGTTTTCCCCTGTCACTTTGCTTTATAGTTTTACTTTCACATTTAGTTCCTTAACTGGTCTGGATTTCACCCTTCAGAGGACTGTTAGGTAGCAATCCAGTTTTATTTTTTTCCACATGTGTTTTTCCAACCTCACCTAATAAATGATCTCTTCTTTCCCCCATTCATTTGTGATACTTTTTAAAATTATTTTTTATTTTTATTTTTTTAAGTAGGGCGTGGAGCCCAATTTGGTGCTCGAACTCACGACCCTGAGATCAAGACCTGAGCTGATATCAAGAATCGGATGCCTAATCGGCTGAGCCCCCTAGGTGCCCCTGTGATGCCTTTTTAAAAATTGCATATCAGGGGGTGCCTAGGTGGCTCAGACAGTTGAGCGTCTGCCTTCGGCTTAGGTCATGATCCCAGGGTCCTGGGATTGAGTCCCGCATCGGGCTCCCTGCTGAGTGGGGAGTCTGCTTCTCCCTCTCCCTCTGTCTGCTGCTCCCCCTGCTTGTACTCTCTCCCTGTCTAATAAAAAATCATTTAAAAAATTGCATATCAAGTTCTCTTTATAAATGGGTCCTTCTTAGAGTTCTCTGCTTTGTTCCATTTGTCTATTGCACCGATACCCTATTATATGGCCTTGCAATATGTCTTAATATCTGGTAGAGCAAGCCTCCTTTTTTCCATTTACTCGTCTTTTTTAAGGTTATCTGAGCCATTCATGGACCTTTCTCCTTCATATAAGTTTTAGCATACTCTTATTGTTTGTTTATTTGAGACAGAGAGAGCACATGAGCGCCAGTGGGGGTGGGGGGAAGGAGCAGAGGGAGAAGAAGAGAGAATCTCAAGCAGGCTCCCTACCTAGCTCAGAGCCCAATGAGGGGCTCAGTCTTACAACTCTGAGATCAAGACCTGAGCTGAAATCAGGAGTTGGACACTCTGGGCGCCTGGGTGGCTCAGTTGGTTGGGCGACTGCCTTCGGCTCAGGTCATGATCCTGGAGTCCCGGGATCGAGTCCCGCATCGGGCTCCCTGCTCGGCGGGGAGCCTGCTTCTCCCTCTGACCCTCCCCCCTCATGTACTGTCTCTCATTCTCACTCTCTCAAATAAATAAATAAATCTTTAAAAAAAAAAAAGAGTTGGACACTCAACCTACTGAGCCACCCAGGTACCCCTGGTTTTTTGTTTGTTTTTGTTTTTTAAAAGATATAAAAAAAATTTTTTTAAAGATTTTATTTATTTGAGAGAGAGCGAATGAGAGAGAGAATGAGAGAGAGAGCACACGTGAGAGGGGGAGGATCAGAGGGAGAAGCAGACTCCCCACCGAGCAGGGAGCCCGATGCGGGACTCGATCCAGGGACTCCAGGATCATGACCTGAGCCAAAGGCAGTCGCTTAACCAACTGAGCCACCCAGGCGCCCCTAAAAGATTTTATATATTTATTTGAGACAGAGAGAGCAAGCACAAGCTGGGGAAGTGGCAGAGGAAGAGGGAGAAACAGACTCTCTGTTGAGCAAGGAGCCTGATGCAGGGCTCGATCCCAGGACCCCGGGATCATGGCCTGAACGGAAGGCAAATGCTTAACGACTGAGCCACCCAGGCGCCCCCCACTCTTTTTTTTTTTAAACACCTTGAATTTTGTTTGTAGTTTACAGGTTTGGAGACAATTACTGAAGAGAATACTTAAGAAAAAGCAGATATTAACTCTGCAAAGTCATGTAATGACATTGCAGAGCATGAAAAATAAAAACATTCTTAAAGTTATCAGAGAGAAAAAGCAGATTCCTGAGAAAATGAGAATCAAATTGGCATCTGACCTTTTATCAGCAACAAGAGACACACGAATGCAGTGAAGCACGTGGGAAAAAAGGAGCTTCGTGGTGTGTTCTTTTTTTTTTTTTTCCAGAAAACTTCATGATGTACTTTAAACTCAAGCTTATTTGTTTGGTTTTAAATATTTTATTTTTAAGTAATCTCTACACCCAACATGGGGCTTGAACTTAAAACCCTGAGATCAAGAGTTGCACGCTCCACTGACTGAGCCAGCCACAGCGCCTAAACTCAAGCCTGATAGCATAGGGAGATCAGAAAACTGAACTGCAGTCTCTGCCCAGGAGTTATACAAATTATCTATTCATTGGAGGGAAGATCAAAAGAAATGCATAAATAAAATGAGACCATTTATAATTTTTTAAAAAAACTTTTAAAGTTTAAGTGAATAATAGTAAGCATATATTATGGATCAATATTTCTTACATTTGATGTTTTGATTTTATGCAATTCTTTAAAACATGTTTTATGAGCTTTGGAGTTAACCCAAACATTGGGGTGAGGGGATTTTCACATGTAAGAAGAATAGATTTGACATAAAACAATATGACATCTCGAGGAGACACTGTCTCTGCTAAGAAGCACATATAAATTATGATAGAAAACAGAGCGTGTCAATTTTAACTTGAGACCTTTTACTCTGATCATAGCTCTTTCTTTAGGTGGCTGAGTTGTAAATATTTTGTATCTTTCAGTTCTTATCAGTGTAGAGAATGGCAAGTAACGTTACAACTCCTATACAAAGTATTTTTACATCCATAAAATTGCTTCCTTCAACAAGGTCTTAGGTTTTTTTCATGTCACCTTTCTCTTCTTTAAGACAGAATTATACTTTCCAACTTCACAATTTCTTCAAAGTGCTGAAAGGAAAATAAATGTTGCAACTAGGAATTCTATTCCAGCCAAACCACCACTCAAATTTGGGGAGAAAATACAAATAGAGGTACACAGGAAGCTTGGAAAATTTGACACCCATAGACTCACTCTGAAATAACTACTTTTTGTTAGATTTTTCTGGGGACTCGAGCCCAGGTGCAGTTTCATCCAGAAGTGAAACATCTGCCTCACCCTAGGAGTGCTCCAATCTAGGTGCATGCAAAGGATACACCTATGGAGTGCATCATTTTGTAGTCAGTTTCGGTTAGAAGATGTGTTCCATAAGAAGAAAAATGAACATAGTAGGGAACAATGAGGGCAATAAGAAATAGTAAGCAAATGCATTAGGGAATTTAACTGCCTAATGTTAATTAGATTAAAACATTTTAAAGTAGTCATGAACTGAAATTCCACTCGTATCAACATGGTAGGTATGTTTTATTGAGGTAGGTGAGCACTCAGCAAAAGGAAGTAAAATTTTAAGGATCTTGGGATCTTGTCTGTTCAAGGGGAAGGTATAGATATTAACTCTGGATATTATTAGAGAAAAAGTTCAATTACGTGTGTAATAATTCAAAGGTAGCCACTTGACGATTGAAAGTTGAGTAGAAAAAAATTTGAATAAAGAAACTTGATCAATCCAGTGGAAGGCAGGAAAGTGGCAATGGGGAAATAAAAAGGAGAAGATAACATTAAATAGAAAACTAAATAAAATGGTCAAAATTAAAATATTTTAGAAATTACCATAAAATAAAATGGGTTAAATACACTAATTTTTTAAAAGCTCATCTTGGATTAAAATCATGCTCATATACAAACATTCAGCAATATGAAATTTATAAAAGACACACGTAAAACAACATAGAAAACCTAAATATTAAATAAAAAAAGATCTACCAGGCAAATAGTAACCAAAAGTCATCTGGAGTAGCAATTTAGTACCAGTCAAAATGTGATGTGAAGAAAAAAAATTTTTTTTATATATTTGAGAGAGCGAGAGAGAGCACAAGCAGGGGGAGGGGCAGAGGGCAGAGGGAGAAGCAGACTCCCCAGTGAGCAGGGAGGCCACCCAGGTGCCTGGAAAAAAAAAACTTTTTTTTTTTTTAAAGATTTTATTTATTTGACAGACAGAGACACAGCGAGAGAGGGAACACAAGCCGGGGGAGTGGGAGAGGGAGAAGCAGGCTTCCCGCGGAGCAGGGAGCCCGATGCGGGGCTCGATCCCAGGACCCCGGACCATGACCCCAGCCGAAGGCAGACGCTTAACGACTGAGGCACCCAGGCGCCCCCAAAAAAACTTTTTTAAGAGGAAATTTGATTTTTATAAAAGGAAGAATCAATCTAAAAGAATGAGCCATCTTATAAGTATTCCCAAAACTATTAGTAATAGGTGAATACAAAACAAGGTAATATTTCACTTAGATTGTCCAAAATGCCAAGTATTGGCATGGATATGGAGAAAATGGTATTCTGTCACACCACTTGAGAGAGGGTTGGATATGTTGATACGTGGTCATTTGGAAGAGCAATTTGACAGTATCTAATGAAACTGAAAATGAGCCTATTTATATAATCCAACCATATACTTCTAGGTATACTGAGAAACTTCCACACATGTGCAAGAATGTTCATGGGAGCATTGTTTGTAACAGGAAAAAACAAAGAGTGACAATCTAAGTGTTCATTAATAGTGGAAATGGTTAGGGGTGCCTGGGTGGCATCTGCCTTCAACCAGGTCATGATCTCTGGGTCCTGGGATCGAGCCCTGTGTTGGGTTCCCTGCTCTGCGGGGAGTCTGCTTCTCCCTCTCCCTCTGCCCCTTCCTCCAACTCTTGCTCTTTCTCTCAAATAAATAAATAAATAAAATAAAATAGTGGAATGGATAAATGTGGGATAGTCATACAGTGCAATTTATACAGTTAAGAGGAAGAAAATAGCTCTGTATGCAGCTCACTCCACAATGTAGAATGATAGAAACAAGATGCAGAGCACTATGTTTGATGCACTACCATTATATAAATAAAAAATGATTGTTTACACAAAGCAATCAGTGTATCAGTTACTGACTTGTCTCTATCTAAACTGAATGAAAAGTTTTTGCTCTGCGTGGGAGGGATGGGACTGGGAATGGTGGCTGAAAGGGATGTTTTCTCTTTTTAATGTTTTATTTCCTAAGAAGATGAATAAAAGTTGACACTCTTATAATTATTAATTCTGAGTGGTAGGAATATAGGTGTTTGTTTTATAATTCCTACTACTTTCTTCCATTTAATTTTTTTCTTGGTAATTAACAACAAAAAAGGAAATTAAAGTAAAATTGAAGAGGGGTGCCTGGCTGGCTCAGTCCATAGAGCATGGAACTCTTGATCTTGGGATGGTGAGTTTGAGCCCCATGTTAGGAGTAAAGTTTACTTTAAAAAAAAGTAAAATTGAAGAAATGGTTGAACTTCAGTAAATATTTCTCCATTGGAAGAGCTATTATTTCCCAGACAATCTCCTCAAAGTTAAGAAAAGGGCTGATAAAAACATTAAATAATTGAAATAATTACATATTTTAGCTACTGTTGGGGGATACTTTTGCTCAACATCTTACTATAGAAAGATAAGGGCACCTGGGTGGCTCAGTTGGTTAAGCATCTGACATCAGCTCAGGTCATGATCTCAAGGTCCTGGGATTAGGCTCCACACTCAGCAGGGAGTCTGCTTGTCTCTCTCCCTGTCCCTCCGTCCCTCCCCCCAACACCTGCCCATTTGTACGCTTGTGCTCTCTCTCTCTCAAATAAATAAATAAATAAAATCTTAAAAGAAAAGAAAGATGAGGAAATTGAAGTTAACACTGAAAAACTTGCAATGCTTTCCCATTATTGAGTTCATTGTCTTGATCCATCATTAAAATAGATTTTATCAACTTTTTTTCTAGAAAAGTTCTTTGTCTTATATTCCCTGATTTTTCCTAATGTTGCAAATAACCTATCTGTCTGTTTCTCTTATATTTGAACAATATCCTGACTGATAATAATATTCTTGGGTCACATTTTCTTTCTTTTCAAATTTGCAACAGTATTTCAATGTCTTCTGGCATTGAACCTTGATTTAGGTCTGAGACAAGCTTGATTCTCAACTCCACTTTACCCCTTTTAGTCAACTTGCTTTTTCTGTCTGGTTGTCCATAGAATGCTTTCTTTAACTTTGGTGTTTTGCTTCTTATCTGGGATAGAGATTTGTGTCTACCATTCTGTGTCAGTTGTTTTTTTTTCTTCCTGGACTATGCTTTGTTATTTCAACCTGTAACTATTTTTTCATTTATAAAAAAGACGTTTTCAAAAGTTATTTATTTGAATAATCTTTCTATTTTATTTGTTACGTTCTTTACTTCAAGGACATCAATTATCTTTATGGTAGCTGCCTTTCTTCTTTATTATTATCTATATAGTCTAGGAATTCCCCAAAGTCTGTAAACTAACATAGATTAGTCATGGAATGGTGATATTGCAACAGGTTGGCAGAAGAAATTCAATCCAGGTCTCCTGGGAATAACAAAGATAAAACCCTTTGGAAGATGAGCTCACATTTCAAAATTACAAACACACGAGAAAAAAATCCTCCAGGAGGGAAATTCAATAGACACAACAAGCTGCAGAACTGGATCCCCATCAAATAATTACCAGGTACAGATTGTAGACTTTGGTTTAAATACTTTAGAAACATAACAGAAGGAACACGATGCATAAGAAAATAATACAATACTTTGGAAAAGGACCAAATAAATCTTGTCGAAATGGAAACATATATTTCAATTTGTTTAAAATTAAAGCTTAGTAGTAGATAAAGTAGCAGATCAGAGGCAGCTGATGATATAATCAGTGAACTATTAATACATTAAAAAAATCACCTGGAATGTAGTGTAGAGATAAGGAGGATGGAAAAGATAAGAAATGTGAAAAGAGGGGCGCCTGGGTGGCTCAGTCAGTTAAGTGGCTGCCTTCAGCTCAGGTCATGATCCTGGGGTACTGGGATCGAGCCCCATGTCCAGCTCCCTGCTCAGTGGAGAGCCTACTTCTCCCTCTCCCTCTGCCTGGCACTCGGCCTACTTGTGCTCTCTCTCTTGCTCTTAAAAAAAAAAAAGAAATATGGTGAAAAGAAGCAACTAGTCTAATAGTGCTGCCAACAGAAATATAATGGACAAGGGGTGCCTGGGTGGTTCAGTTGGTTGAGCATCTGGCCCTTGGTTTTGGCTCAGGTCATGATCTCACGGATTGTGAGATGAGTTGGTCTCAGGGCTCAGCGGGGAACTGAAGATTCTCTCCCTCTGCCCCTCCCCCCACTCACAAGCACACTCTTTCTCTCTCTTAAATAAATAAATCTTTAAAAAAAGAAAAAAAAGAAATATAATGTGAGATACATACATAAGTTAAAATTTTCTCTCTTTTTTTAAGATTTTATTTATTTATTTGACAGAGAGAGAGACAGCGAGAGCAGGAACACAAGCAGGGGGAGTGGGAGAGGGAGAAGCAGGCCTCCCGCGGAGCAGGGAGCCCGTTGCGGGGCTCGATCCCAGGATGCTGGGATCATGACCTGAGCCAAAGGCAGACGCTTAACAACTGAGCCACCCAGGCGCCCCAAGTTAAAATTTTCTAGTACTCATATTAAAGTAAAAAGAAACTGATGAAATTAATCCAAAATATTATTTCAACATATAATCAATATAAAAATGATGAGTTATTTTCAAATCTTTTTTTCACACTGTTTTTATTTTTTTTTTAAAGATTTATTTATTTATTTTATAGCAAGCGAGTGAGCGTAAGCACTGGGGAGTGGCAGACGGAGAGGGAGAGAGAAGCAGGATCTCTGCTGAGCATGGAGCCTGATATGGGGTTCAATCTCATGACCCTGAGGTCATGACCTGAGCCAAAATCAAGAGTCAGATGCTTAACTGACTGAGCCACCCAGGCAGCCCTTTCACACTGTCTTTAAAATCCAGTGTGTGTTTTACACTTGTACCACAGTTCAGTTTGGACTGGCCACATTTCAAGTACTTAGTAGCCACTAGTGACTACTGTGTTGGACAATGCAGATCTAACTTACATCAAAAAGTATGTCCAGAAGGGCGCCTGGGTGGCTCAGTTGGTTAAGCGACTGCTTTCGGCTCAGGTCATGATCCTGGAGTCCCGGGATCGAGTCCCGCATCGGGCTCCCTGCTCTGCAGAGTCTGCTTCTCCCTCTCCCGCTCCCCCCTCTTGTGCTCTTTCTCTCTCTCACTCTCTGTCTCCAATAAATAAATAAAATCTTTAAAAAAAAAAAAAAAAGTATGTCCAGAAGAGAAGAGAAACCAAGGAGGCAATAGTTAAAGAGATAATGGTTGAGAAATTTCCAGGGTTAATGTAAGGCATGAATCCTTAGATTCAGGAAGCACAGTTGAGTGTTCATTAGAATGTAAATATTTTGTAGTGAAACTGTAGAGAGTCTAGGACGGAAATTATATTAAAATTAACTGGAGAGAAAAGATGATTACCTACAAAGAAATTTCAATTAGACTGAAAACAGTCATCTTTAATGCTGAATAAAAGTAAATGTCAATATAAGAATTTTATATCCACTTGAACTGTCAAGAATGAGAGTCAAAATAAAGACCTTTTTAGTTAAAGACAGAATGTGTCACTAAGAGGCTTTCACTGAAGGAGAACCATTATAAAACAAAATACAATAAGGTATCTGGAGGCGGCGCCTGGGTGGCTCAGTCGTTAAGCGTCTGCCTTTGGCTCAGGTCATGATCCCAGGGTTCTGGGATCAAGCCCCACATCGGGCTCTCTGCTCAGCAGGAAGCCTGCTACTCCCTCTCCCACTCCCCCTGCTTGTGTTCCCTATCTTGCTGTGTCTCTGTCAAATAAATGAATAAAATCTTTTTTAAAAAATAAGGTATCTGGAGGTCTAGGGAAAGGTAGCAGTGTGAGAGAGAAGGATTTCCAAAGAGAGATGAAAAGATAATAATGACATACTTTGCCTACTTTTTACTTTCTTTTCCTCTCTAGAACATCAAGGGCAGTGAGCGTGCAGAGCTGGGGAATCACCACTAGCTTAGCTCCCTGTCTCTCTGCTGCACAGAGTATGGGGGAAAGAAGTAGAAGTGTTATCCTCTGGATTAGCGGGATAGCACATTATAACATTCCCCTATTTGGTCATCTTATGGGACACAAAACTTTTAAAAAGCTCAGTGAAAAATTAACAATTATAGGGACACCTGCCTGACTCAGTCAGCAGAGCATGTGACTCTTGATCTCAGGGTCATGAGTTTGAGCTCCACATTGGTGTAGAGATTACTTAAAATAAAAATAAAAAAATTAAGAGTTCTACAGGGGAAAGAAGTAGTTTTGGAATATAGGGTAGCACGGGGGAGATTGGGACTTTGTAGTGTGTTTTGGAATGGTGGAGGGACAGAAAGAAGGTTGACAGAGGGGGAAGGGAGGCGAGATGAGGGTGAGAAGTCTAAGATTGGAAACAGAACTGACAATTGATAGAGCCTATTGCTATAAAAATCACTACTTGAAGGTTCGTTTAGCCCTCTATGAGGGCTCCCTGAGGAAGCAGAGTAGTGGGTACTTACCAGCTAATTTAGTCAGCAACTCTTTTTTTTTTTTTAAGATTTTTATTTATTTATTTGACAGAGAGAGCCAGAGAGACAAGTGGGGGAAACAGCAGAGGGAGAGGGAGAAGCAGACTCCCTGCTGAGCAGGGAGCCCGATGCAGGGCTCGATGCGGTGACCCTGAGATCACGACCTAAGCCAAAGGCAGCTGCTTAACTGACTGAACCACCCAGGTGCCCCAACTCAACTATCTTTTTTTTTTTTTTTAAAGATTTTATTTATTTATTTGACAGAGAGAGAGACAGCGAGAGAGGGAACACAAGCAGGGGGAGTGGGAGAGGGAGAAGCAGGCTTCCCCGCGGAGCAGGGAACCTGATGCGGGGCTCGATCCCAGGACCCTGGGATCATGACCTGAGCCGAAGGCAGACGCTTAACGACTGAGCCCCCCAAGTGCCCCCCAACTCAACTATCTTTTAAGAGCTGCCCTTTAGGGGTGCCTGGGTGGCTCAGTTGGTTAAGCGACTGCCTTGGGCTCAGGTCATGATCCCGGAATCCCGGGATCAAGTCCCGCAGCCCCAGGATCGAGTCCCGCAGCGGGCTCCCTGCTCGGCAGGGAATCTGCTTCTCCCTCTGACCCTACCCCCTCTTGTGCTCTCTCTCAAATAAATAAATAAAATAAAATCTTAAAAAAAAAAAGCTGCCATTTATTGAGCACTTACATGTGTCAGTAATAGTGCTGAAGTGTTACAGTGTCTTTAAAAGTTTAATCTTCAAACAATTCTGTGAAGTAGATTATTTTTTTTTATTTTGGTAAAATACACAGAATAAGATTTACAATTTTAACCATTTTTCAGTGTACAGTTCTGTGGTATTAGGCATATTCACATTGTTGTGCAACCCCATCAAATGGAGTATATATTTTTATTTTTTTATTTTTATTTTTTAAAGATTTTATTTATTTTTCAACACAGAGAGAGAGACAGCCAGAGAGGGAACACAAGCAGGGGGAGTGGGAGAGGGAGAAGCAGGCTTCCCGCTGAGCAGGGAGCCCGATGTGGGACTCGATCCCAGGACCCTGGGATCATGACCTGAGCTGAAGGCAGATGCTTAACGACTGAGCCACCCAGGCACCCATGGAGTATGTATTTTTAAAAGATTTTATTTATTTATTTAGAGAGGGTGAGAGCAGGGGGAGGAACAGAGGAAGAAGGAGAGGAACAAGCTGACTCCACGCTGAGCACAGAGCCCGATGTGGGGCTGGATCTCACCACCTGAGTTGAAAGATTTGGACACTCAACTGACTCAGCCACCCAGGCGCCCCTCAAATGGAGTAGATTTTATTTTATTTTAATTAATTTATTTTTATTTATTTATTTTTTAAGATTTTATTTATGTATTTGACAGAGAGAGACACAGCGAGAGAGGGAACACAAGCAGGGGGAGTGGGAGAGGGAGAAGCAGGCTCCCTGCGGAGCAAGAAGCCCGATGCAGGGCTGGATCCCAGGACCCTGGGATCACGACCTGAGCCGAAGGCAGCTGCCCAACCGACTGAGCCACCCAGGTGCCCCTAATTAATTTATTTTAAAAGATTTTATTTATTTATTTGTCAGAGAGAGAGAGTGCACAAGCAGGGGGAGTGGCAGGCAGAGGGAGAAGCAGACTCCCCGCTAAGCAGGGAGCCCAAGGCAGGGCTCGATTCCAGGACCCTGGGATCATGACCTGAGCCAAAGGCAGATGCTTAACCAACTGAGCCACCCAGGTGTCCCTGGAGTAGATTCTAAAAGTAATTTTACTGATGACCAAATTCAGTCTCAGAGAGTTTAAGTAATTTGACTATTAGATGGTAGTAAAGTGAAGATTTGAGCTCCATGTTTGTCTGACTTCAAATTCCATATTCTTTTTTCTACAGTATATAGTGCCTTTGCCAGAAGTAACTTGAAAGCCATCTTTAAAGATTATTATTCTAAGGCAGGAACCCAAAGGACTTCCTGGTCTTCCAATCAGAGGTGTGATTTTGGAATAAAAAGAAAGATAATGGGAGGTAGATGGTTGGCTACATAGTGGTACTGAAACCAGAATTTGATTTTCTGGATCAAATAATCATTTGCTCATCCTACACAGTCCTGATTTTTCCCATGTCCACATACTATGTATTGTTATTTAAGTTGACCCACTTTGTTTTTCAGTGTAACTATATGTCTCTACCATCAAAGGAAAATCAGTAGTATTATTGGCCATAACTAGGATGTAACCATAAAAACAAAAACAAGGAAACCTAACTCCAGGTAGATACTGTTGCCTCCTCTCACTTTGTTAAAAAGAAAGATGAAAGAGTATTAGAGAGCCATTAAAAACATAATGACATTGGGGCGCCTGGGTGGCTCAGTTGGTTAAGCGACTGCCTTCGGCTCAGGTCAAGATCCTGGAGTCCCGGGATCGAGTCCCGCATCGGGCTCCCTGCTCGGCAGGGAGTCTGCTTCTCCCTCTGACCCTCCCCCCTCTCATGTGCTCTCTCTCATTCTCTCTCTCTCAAATAAAAATAAATAAAAAAAAATCTTTAAAAAAAAAAAAAAAAAAAAAAAAAAAAAAAAAAAAAAAAAAAAAACATAATGACACCACACTGAACCTTTCTACTTAACATCATGAAAAGGATTGGAAGATACTTGGAAAGGAAACATGTCCCAGTATTTCAAGAATGGGGAATATGGCATGGTTGGGCCTCATGAGGGTAGAGGTAGATATTAGAAAGTTGTTAGGAACTGAGGTGGCCTTCTGTGGTGGTGTTTGGATTCTCCTCCATGACATTCCTGCCTCTCTTCACTCATCTACTGAGTTTTTCCTCTACCAGCATGGGTCTCGTTGGTTCCAAGTGACAGGTTTTGATTTCAATTCCCTTGGCTAACTGGCTCAGTCTCTCCATTCCCCAATTCCTCAGAGGGGAATTGGATTGGTCCAGTAGTCTTTTTAGGACAGTCCCTATAAACCCTACATCATGGCTAATCTGGGACAGCCCCACCACCCCTACTGCAATCTAAAACAGCAAAGGCTAAACAGTCACATGGTGTAGGATATGGACATTTAGAGCAGCAGAAGTTTGTGGCAGGACAGATACTGGCATTCATCCAGCAAATATTTATTGAGTATTTGCCACGTGTGAAGCCACTATTGTGGGAGCTGGGGGCTATAATGGTGGACAAGATTGACAAGGTCCCTGAAACCTTGTGGAGGGAAGTGAGCTTTACATGAGTGACATAGTAAAATCAAAGACTGTGGTAAACCCCAAGAAGGAAATAAACAGAGTGATTTGATGGTTACTGGACTGAAGGTAGAGGAGATTACTTTTTTTTTTTAAAGATTTTATTTATTTATTTGAGAGAGAGAGAATGAGAGACAGAGAGCATGAGAGGGAGGAGGGTCAGAGGGAGAAGCAGGCTCCCAAGGAGCAGGGAGCCCGATGCGGGACTCGATCCCGGGACTCCAGGATCATGACCTGAGCCGAAGGCAGTTGCCCAACCAACTGAGCCACCCAGGCACCCCGAGGAGATTACTTTTAATGGGATGACACAGAAGCCCTCTTTGTAGAAATGATCTTTGAGCTGAAATCTGAGGAAGGAACATAAAGGCTTTGAGGTGGGAAGGAACTTGGCATGTTTGAGGAAAAAAAAAAAAAAAAGAGAAAAGAAAAAAACCCCGAAGTTGCCAACTGAGCAGAGTGAGTAAGGGGTGACGTTGGAGAAGTAGGCAGGGGCCAGATTATGCAACACTTTGTAGCCCCCAGTGAAGGGGATGGTAACCAGACCCTCCCAGGGCCCAGACTATTGGATACATGCAGAGAACATTTGAAGAAGCTCAGCATGGAGAAGAATGGTAGAACTGAGCAAGAAGGTGATGGTTGGGGGGAGCTTTTGGTGACATTGAGAATGTCACGTTCCTGAGAATGACTTACAGTTTTGTACTACTTAAGTTTAAGAACATCAGTTACCTGTCAGTGCAGTCAGGGAAAGGTGACTAGTAAGAAGTAGCTAGTGATCCCTATAACATAAGTTACTTCTCACTTTTCTGTAGGGAAGATGCTACATGGAAAGAAAATAATATTTATTCAACATGTCTCCACATTAGCTTATCTCCTATCCTTACAGAAACCTTGAGAGCTGTTTCTTCCAGAGGAGAAAACCAAAGATCACAGAAATTAAAAAAACAAGTTACAAATCACCAGCTACTAAGTGGCTGGCCTGGACTTTGAAAGCAAGTGGATGGCTCTAAAACCTGTGGTCCTTTTATTGCATTTTCTGCTTGATGATACTGTTTGAAAGAAAAAGGTACAATGTAGGTGTAGAGATCACTCTCTTGTACTTGATGTGAAAGAAAGGGAATGATCAAGGCCAAGTAGTGTAATAAACTAGTCCTGTATGCCTCTTGCATCTCCTGTGGGATTACCGCATAACTCCAAAGAGGAGGACCAGTAGGAGGTTATATATATAATCTTTAAAAATGTTAGAGAGGATGATGTGGAACTAGTACCCGAGGAACATGTTCAGGAGAATAAATAGTAGGTAATGTTTGCTGTGATGGCACTGGTTGGAGAAAGGAGTTAGTTTAGGTAACTAGGAAACTGAGCAGATGGTGGTGCTGTAATAAATATGTTGAAGGACTTGGTACAGGTACAAGCTACATCCCTCTATCCAGTCTTTGTTGGCTCTCCCATCTCTTCCCCCCGCCGTCCACCCCCCCCCCAGATAACATCTTGGACAGATCTCCTAACTTTAAGGTCATTTCTAATGATTTAAAGTCCATTCTATCTTTGCTTTCTGCTCACTTTTGCTGTGAACCTAAAACTACTCTAAAAAAAAAAAAGTTTATTAAGAAAAAAAAGTCCAGGGGCACCTGCGTGGCTCAGTTGTTAAGCGTCTGCCTTCGGCTTAGGTCATGGTCCCAGGGTCCTGGGTTCGAGCCCCGGCTCGGGCTCCCTGCTCCGCGGGGAGTCTGCTTCTCCCTCTCCCACTCCCCCTGCTTATATTCCCTCTCTCGCTGTGTCTCTCTCTGTCAAAAAAATAAATAAAATCTTAAAAAAAAAAAGTCCAGTCTAACCTAAATCAAAACATCAATTTCATATCTAATTTATTTTTTTTTTAATTTTTAAGGATTTATTCATTTTAGAGAGAGAGTGCATGTAAGCAGGGGAGGGGCAGAGAGAGAGAGACAGAGAGAGAACCTCAAGCAGACTTCCCACTGAGCGTGGTGGAGCTGGAGGGATGTGGGCTTGATCTCGCAACACTGAGATCATGATCTGGGCTGAAATCAAGAGTCTGCCACTCAACCGACTGAGACTCCATATCTAATTTAAAGCTTCTCCCCTCTCTGACTCTCAGTTGGGAATATTTGTTTAGCTTACAATTTTCCTCTCTTCTTTTTCTTCCCTTTCTCACTCTGCTCCTCTGTCATTAGGGGAAGGATTAAAGAAAGGAAGTAAAAGTGTCTCACATGACTAATGTCATCAGAAGCAGAGATCCAGGGGCTGATTCTCTCTTGTTGGGAGCATTTATGGGTTCTTTGGAGGCTATACCTGTGAATCTTAAGATCCCTCTTCAGTCACTGCTTCTTGGTGTCCACTCATCTAGCCTATTACTGGGTCTTTTCACTCTGGTGGGAAGCCCTATTGAGTTGGCCACCTGACTCTACCCAACACAGGTAGTGGAGGCTGCCCCATTGCTGCCCTTTCTCCTTGTCCTATTGTGGAATGTATCAGCCCCCTTCCCTAATTCAGAATTTTGCAGGTCAAAAGTGGTAACCATCTTCATGAATGTGCGTGAAGGCCCCAACCTCCTGGAGAGACAGGTCTGGTTCACCTCAAAACTCTTAACCATGGTGGATGCACAGAGATGGCTAAGTTGCTGTAGTCAGCGAGACTCACCAGCTTGGGAGAAAGATCTCGCAGACACCCCCAGTCTTTTGTAGTGCTTCCTCTTTATAGTGAGGTGAGCAGTTTATCGTCTTCCATGAGTTCTTCTAATGAATTCCTTTTGAATTTTTCTCTCTCCCTGATGGAGGCTGGAAGTAGATGAAGGTTTTAGGATTGGTCTAGTCATTTTTTAGTAAATCTTTTACTTACTAAAGTAGTAAGGATGAACTGGTAGGTTTTCTTTAGAAGGTGAAGATCCTTATTTCCTGTTGTTCTCAGCTTTGGAATTTTATAGCTCATTAACATTTTGGCACTATATATATATATATTTTAAGATTTTTATTTATTTATTGAGAGAGAGAGAGAGCATGAGAGGGAGGAGGGTCAGAGGGAGAAGCAGACCCCCTGCTGAGCAGGGAGCCGGATGCGGGGCTCCATCCTAGGACTCCAGGATCATGACCTGAGCTGAACAGTCACTTAACCAACTGAGCCACCCAGGCGCCCCTCTGGCACAATATATTAATTGCACACCAAATTGAGGAGGGAGGAATGCCCTTTCTAAGCAAAGAAAGGCTTAGTTTTATACCGAGATTCATGGAATCTCAGAGTTAGGAGAAATCTAGAAGCCATTTAATCAATTTCCCCACCAACCCCATGAATCCTGTTTACAACTTGATGAGATGTTAACCAGTTTTCATTTGGACACATCCAGGAACTAGGAATGCGTTCCCTAACTTTCAGATCATTACCAGATGAGTTTCACCAAATCACTTTAAACCCCGTTCCTCACCTATGAAAGGAGTGTAAATAGTGTCTTCTTCACAGAACATTGTTGGAAGGATAAAAGAAGATAAATATATAAATTGCCTAACCCAGTCACAGAGGAGTGCAATGTTGTTTCCCTTTACAGGTCCCTTTAGGGGACAGCATATTCTGTTTTCGGATTACTTTCACCGGGAGAAAGATCTTCCTCATATTGAACTGCCTCTGTATATTTTTAGCCCTTCCTTTAAGCTCACTCTTCAGTGGTCATACAGAATGTCTTTTCTCCTTTCACTCGACGGACTTTCAGATATGTGATTTTAATTGAAGGAACTGGAGATATTAGGAAAATCCTTTTTATTTTTTCCTTTTCTGAGTGGGGAGTCCAGGTAGCCGTTAGACTTCCGTGTGATCCCCAAGAGGGATTTATTGAGTGAATGGGGTAAAGATGGTATTTCACTTTTTTTTTAAAAAGATTTTATTTATTTATTTGAGAGAGAGAGAATGAGAGACAGAGAGCACGAGAGGGAGGAAGGTCAGAGGGAGAAGCAGGCTCCCCGCCGAGCAGGGAGCCCGATGCGGGACTCGATCCCGGGACTCCAGGATCATGACCTGAGCCGAAGGCAGTCGCTTAACCAACTGAGCCACCCAGGCACCCGGTATTTCACTTTCTTCTTCTTCTTCTTCTTCTTTTTTTTTTTAAAGATTTTGTTTATTTATTTATTTGAGAGAAAGAGAGAGAGAGAGAGAACAAGCAGGGGGAGGAGGAGAGGGAGAAGCAGACTCCCTGCCGAGCAGGGAGCCCGATGTGGGACTCGATCCTGGGACTCCAGGATCATGACCTGAGCCAAAGGCAGACGCTTAACGACTGAGCCACTCAGGCGCCCGGTATTTCACTTTCTAACATCAGTTCTCCCCGACGCTGGTGGGTTTAATCCCAGGCTGGCTATGATTCTGTAGGATTCTAGCCTGGAACGTGTGTGTGTGTGTGTGTGTGTGAGAAAGGGAGAGACAAATGTTGTTAGACACTTGAACGCCTTTGAATGGTGCTCAATTCTTTGTCTGCCACATCGTGAGCACTAATAAGATCGTTTATTGCCCTGAATGAATGGTTAAACGTGGAAGCGACAAAGAAAGCCAAACGGCTTTCAATGAATACCTAGGCGGGTGCTCAAAAAGTCCTCTCAAGGGCGAGCTGGGAGAGTTGCTGTTAAGAGGTCTGTTTTGGGGTGGGTGGGGGGCTAGCCTTCGGCTCCAACGCTTAGGCACCGCCTCTTTCACCCGCGGACTGACCGCTAGGCGGTGCCGCGGCATTTGCCGCCCATCTGCCCGGGCGCCCCAGCTCTCATCCTCACCCCTCAATCCCCGACCGGCGGCAAGACTACAACTCCCGTGGTGCTCTGGGAACGGAGGAGGTGGGGGGGGCCATGGGGGGAAGAGGGAGGTGAGGGCGGGCTTTCCGGGAGTGTGTTTCCGGCGTCGGCGGCCGCGGCCGGGGACGGTGTGAAAGCGGTAAGATGGCGGCGGCGGCGGTGGTGGAGTTCCAGAGAGCCCAGTCTCTACTCAGCACCGACCGGGAGGCCTCCATCGACATTCTCCACTCCATCGGTAAAGGTCGCCGCGCCCCCTCTCTGACCCTGCCGGCTCAGCTCGGCCTGTGTGGGCCGGCGGTGGCGGAGCGGGGCCGGGCTAGCCGGCTCTGGTGCTGCTGACTCACTGTGTGTGAGGGGGGCCGGGCCGGGGGCACAGGCCGCTCGCAGCTCCCTGGAGCCCCCTGGGTCCCACCCGGGTGGGGAGCTTCGAGGCAGCCCCGGCGTCCACTTGCCGGCTGCTGACTCACGGTGGGCTCAGCGTGGAGTGAGAGGGTGGGCCGAGCCGGGGCCCCCACCACTTCCCAGCCTTGCTCCGGCTCTGGCCCGTGCGGGCTGGCCCGGGACCGCGAGCAGTGCCGGCCGGCGGGCTTGTCGCGAACAGGACTGAGAGCCTCGAGTTGAAAGGCCTTGGAGAAACTCGCTGTAGACAGCGTTTCCCGCCGTTGTTATCAGTACAGCCCGCTCCGGGTGGCAGAGCGAGCGCTCGCTTTTCTCTCGGAGTTTTCTTCCTCGGGACGCTGGGAACTGCTGCCTCTCTCCAGCCTCACAGCGGAAGGCTCCACTAAAGGGAGATCGCTTTCTGAATGTGGGAAATACCGAGGGGACACACACCACAGATTGACATTTGGTTTGAAGAGGTGCCCGAGACGTTCCTTTGCCCCCTTGTTGGGTGTAAGAGCGAGATGGGACCGCCCGGCTAGAGGAGGTGACTAATCGTCGTAGTCTCCCCTGTAGAGGTGGGAAGTGAGTTCGGGGAGTTAGTTGTCAACCGCGGAGTTCAGGGAACTGGTCCGCCGCAGATTGCCAGAGAAAATTAAAGTCAATTTGTAGTAGATTGCCTTACATCTTGCACACAAAAGGAAAACTGAAACGGGAGCTCCAGCCAGTCGCTTCTGAGAAGTTTCTACCGGGATTCAGGTGTGAATAGAAATAAATTTGTGATGACAGAGAAGGCTTTTAATGTTCAAGTCGTAAAGGGTTCAGTTAGGGCATGGGATAGCTCTTGCTGCACATGTAGTAATGTGATCTTTTTAACGTAGTTTGAGAAGATTCAAATTGGATCAACAAGTAGCGTAAGAATGCACGTGTATTTGGGACCTCCAGGATGTTGGCTTTTACGTTGACTTCTAGTCTGTTGAATTTTGGTATCCCTGACTTGCATGGAGAAAAGACAAGGACAAGATCTTGATGTCTTTATCTTTGGGGGTACTGGAGAAGGAGAGGAGGTGGGGGTTAAGATGCATCTGTGGATGGATGATTTTGGTAAATGAAAGGTTTTAGTTTTGAAGTTCTGATCTTGAATTAAGTCAGTTAAAATTATAGAACCAGCGTCATCTCAATCACATATATATTTTTATTCTGTGAGTGCACACTAATGTGAGAAGCATGGATTTTATTTTGTTTTTTTTGTGCTAAGTGCTTACTATTTTGTCTTTTATAAAGCAAATTATGGTAAGCATTATAGTTGGAGTATTTTGTGATTGTCCATTCTACTAGGAGAGAGTTCCCTGAAAACTTCCCTCTTCAAGCTTCAGTCATGATGGGTACAGTCTTACTTTTTCCAGACTCCATCATGGAGTATCTAATCTTGGTTTTTGTCAAGTCATGATGCTTTGTAAGAGAAGTGATAACTAGTGATGATCACCAAAATTATCACCACAAAGTCAGAGAGGTTATTCAGTGTTTGAGTGGTAAAATAGTTTTTAACAGTTGAAAGTGGGACAGATAGCACAAAGTTATTTTAACAGGTCCTGAATCCATTATAAAGCCGCAGTCCCTCCTAAGGATCACACTGGAGCTTTGATTGGGTTGTTTTTCCTGAATGGCTTTGTAGAACTGCTTATCCCTAGCACACCCATTAGTGAGGCTTTCCACAGACTTAAAGTTTATTGAAAGACTCTTGACTTTTTTTAGTCATCAGTAAATAATGGTCTTTTGATTTTAGTTTGTGGCAGGTAAACGTATAGGCATGTTTAATATTTTCAATAACAGAGTGCCTAATGGGCTTAGCACCACAAGTATGAAGCACTTGTTTGGATTTTTGCTTTAACCAAGTGACTGCAACAGAAATCTCATTGTATGTGGGTAAGGGGAATTCTGATTCATAGAATGAAAAGGCACATTTAAAATCAGAGAGGAATCTATTTTTATGATTTATATGGGACATATCTTACATGATGATTTCACTTTTTTAAGAATTTTTTTTTTTTTTTTAAAGCTCTCTAGAATTTGTGTTTTGGTAACTGAGTTTGTAATTGGTCTTGTGAGGGTGAAATTTCCCTCAGTCTTCATTTTTTGTCAGAATTTTAAGAAGGTTTGCATTTTCCTCTCCCAGTGAAGCGTGACATTCAGGAGAATGATGAGGAGGCAGTGCAGGTCAAAGAGCAGAGTATCCTGGAACTGGGGTCTCTCTTGGCGAAGACTGGACAAGCTGCAGGTAAGTGCTGCAAATGGGTTGCTTTCTCTTTTACATGAAATGCTGGGTGAAGTTTCATTTCTCTTGGAGTACAGGAACATAGGAATGCATCCACACAGTTTATTGGTGGTATATTTCCATTTTATCGTCAACTTGTTGAGCTTCAGTTTTTTAGCAGGAAGGTAGGTGGACCTTTAAATTCAGTTCTTTCGTGGAACAGTTTTGTTCTGCAGGTGCGGGAAAATCCGATTCCTTTTGGGATATAGTGATCTGTGATTTGTTTCTGGTTTGAATTTTCACTGTGGTCCCTTACATAGGGGCAGCAGCACCAGTAGCAGCTGTCTTTAGGGATTTCAGCTCTGATATATTTAAGATGGACAGCAGCTTAGGCCCGTGACTTGAAAGTGCCTAGGGATTCTGCATCCAAGTCAGTGAGTAGCTGTCCTTTTTTCCTGATGGAGAGTAAGTGAGACATTAAATGGAAAGAGCCTTCCCGAGATTTCTCCATTGTTACCTGGGACTTCGTGCATGTTATTGCCCATACATTCTATTTGTAATTGAACCATTGAGCTTCTAGGCTTGAGATACTCTGATGACGGTGTCCTCGGAATAAGAGTCACTGGAATAAGAGACCAGGAAGGGCCTTTGACCAGTAAAGTGGTAATAGTATTTAGAGACAGGGTTTCTTAAGCTTAAAATGGATGATTTTTGTCAACTTTAAAGTGAATTTAGATCTTATCTAATTTAGAATGGATTAAGCTCTGGTAAGGGACTTTATGAATTACTTTACCCAAAATAATATTGTTATCCAAGAGGTGTAAGTTAGCAAAACTTCTTGAACTTGAGAACTAAGATCTTTTGCAACTTAAAGATGACTAACATTGATTATTAGGCTCAGTCAATAAAAAGTTGAGTAAAGGTAAATGCAGTTGTAGGATGTGTTTATATGGCTTTTGTATCTTACTTAAAATATCATTTAAAGATATTTATAGTAAGACAGTTTTTAAATGCTGTCAACAAGTTACTCTTTTTTTTTTTTTTTAAGCACAGAAATGATTTCGTTTATTGCGTCCTCAAAACAACTCGATAAGGTGGATACTATTGTCCATTTTACACCTGAGGAAACTGAGCACAGAAGAGTTAAATAACTTATCCAAGGTCACTCACTCATCTAGTATGTGGAAGAGCCAGGATTTGAACCAATTAGTCCCACTTCAGAGCTTGAGGCCTTATGGTGTAATGGTTCATGCTTTCCATAGTTAATCACTTATGGGTTATCAATGATTAGTGCTGGGATTTTTCACTTTATTTATTTTTTTAAGTTTATTTATTTATTTTTTTAGTAATCTCTACCCGCAACGTGGGGCTCGAACTCAACCCCCAGGTCAAGAGTCACACGCTTTTCTGACTGAGCCAGCCATGCATCCCTGTTTTTTTCATTTTAGACTGACTTCCCTCCTGTTTAACATATTTATGGATTCCTTTTGCCTGTCAGTTAATGTGAGCTTGGGGTTGCATAATAGTTCTGTAATTAGTCCATACAAAATATAATTAATAAGGTAATTTTCCTGAAAGAATTAGAAAGTCAGGTAGAGTGATTTAAGATTTTTCTGTTGTTGAAATTTCCAAATATCTGTTTTCCTCCAGTAGCATGGACAATTACAAATAGCATGTAGTACAGTCAGCGCTTCAAAAATGTATGCAAAAATGTTAACTGTTTTGCTTGAAATTCGTATTTTATGCTTTGTTCTCTCCTTATTCCTTGCCCCTCCCCTTTTTGTGATTCAGTACCTGAGAAGTTGAGAAGTGTATAGCTAAACCTATTGCAATTTAACAGGTGAATCATAAGGACTTTCAGAAACTTTTCCAGGTCATTTGTCATTGTTTTCTAAGAAAGAGTTTGATGAGTATAGGTATATACAATAGAAACTCTAAGGAGGTCTTGGGGCCTCCATTCATGTACCTAACTTTGCTCTTCATAATTGATAGGTTTATGTTCTTTCCTTTGATTTTTGGTTCCCTGAGAACAGAAAATAGGTTTAGTCCATTAATCTTTAATTTTGTTTTATTATGCACTTAATATACAGTTAGCACTGTGCTAAGTACTCCATTCAAAAAATTTAAGATAAGGTCTCTGACCTGTAGCAGTCATTTGGGAATTAGTGAATAAGGCAAGGTTTGATGCATAATAGTGGTTGAAAGTGGTGCTGAGCATCATCAGACATGATGGCTAGGCTCAGGATCTGCAGATTTCATAGCTTGAGATTCTGAAAGGATTATTTTGAGCTCTGTGACCTTCTAAAAAGGAAGTTTGGGTCATATAATTGTAAATAATCTCAATAGGAAGTAGTATGATTCTTTGGGAATTAAAAAATTAATTTGTTATGTATGAGAATGGAAAGAAACAGAGACTATAACCGAGAATGAATAGCAACAGTAGACTGAAATGAAAAGTGAACTGAATCTTTGGCAACTAAGAGGTCATTTGTTTTTCTGTTGGGGTAAGAAGAATAACACTATCAGTGCTTGGAGCAAATACTGTAATGCTAGCAGGTGCTAGAGCAAAAGGCAGGCTGCTTAGTTCATGTTTCACTTCAGCCTTTTCCAGGAAGAAAAATAATTTTCAAAAAGAAAAAGAAAAAAGCATCAGAAAGAGAGAATTAAAGCCAAGGTAGGTGAGAGAAGAGAGAGCAGATAGGCTCTTTAAATAAGTTCAAGTCTCTAGGCTCTGACAGTTTCTGTCTTTTAATATCAGAAGCACAGTTCTAGCAGATGTATTTATAGAGCCACTATTATTATTCTGAGAAAAGTCATGAAGGATGGAGAAGTATTAAGGAAACAGGATGGGCAAATATTGTTTCATTTTGCGTGAAGATAACGAGAAGAATTTCTAGACACTTTAAACTGGTAATCACTAATACTGGGACAGATTATTTGGTAAGTAGGTTTTAATCACTTAAGACCTTGGGTTTATTAAGAAAAGATTATTTCAAACTCACCTTCATTCTCTTTGGTTAGCCTTATCAGACCAGTAGATGTGCACGGCTCCACAGACAGTGGCTTGCCAGCTGTTTTTGTAAATAAAGTTTTGTTGGATCCCAGCCACACCCGTTTATTCACATATTGTCTGTGATTGCTTTTGCACTGCAGTGGCTGAGTTCAGTTTGTGCCAGTGAGACCACATTGCCCAAAAAGCTGAAAATATTTACTATCTGGCCCTTCACAGAAAAAGTTTACCAACCTCTGGGTTAGAGGAATGATACAGACTACATATCTGATGTAAGCAAGGCCTTTGAACATTTGCCATAATATTAATGAGAGGTACAGGGTATGAAGATCATTGGTCAACTAGAGGGAAGTCTCTAGCATCGGTCAGCATCTGGCATTATGGCTAAAGCCTTTTCAGAAGACCTGCTTATTTTTTGTAGATGACTCAGTACAGTAGAGGACAGAATTAAGATTCAGAGTTATTGCCAAAGCCAGCAAGATTAAATTCAGTGTGGTAAGTACAAAGTTATATACTTAAAAGTATTTATCAAAACAGAGGAAGATGAGGAATTACCTGTCAAAAAAGACCTTAATGGACCAGTCTAAACAAAAGTGCTATTAAGAAAAAGGAAGTAGACTATCTTGTGTTACCTGTGGGGCCAGATCAAGAGAATTAGGCCATGACTCTACTGGTCAGACTTTACCTGGAGAATTGTTTTCAGTTTTGGGTACTACAAGTGGTATGTTTGCAAACTAGAGTTTATTCAATGACAAGGAATCTAGAAACCAGAACATTGGAGGAACAGTTAAAATAGCTAAAGATGTTTAGCTTGGAGAAAGGGAAAGTTAGGGAGATATAAATGGTAGTTATCTTCAGAAATTTGAAGCCATGTGGAAGGAGGGAAAGACTTGGGTCTTAGAAAAGAACAATTCAGTTTGACTAACATTCAAATAGTCAGCTTTCTGAACATTTCTGTCATTAGAGATTGTTCAGAATTGTTCTAGCATAGTAGGAAATACTGTGGGAGAAGGGACATTGTACTAAACTACTTTTAAAAAGATATGGTTGTATAATTAAAATTTGTACAAATGTAAAAGGAATTTGAGAGGGAAACATCAGTGCAGCCTGGAGTTGGCTTGGAAGACATAATAGGACTTTAGCTGGACCTAAAAGGATATCTGAGGTTTACATAGATCAAGAAGATGAGGGAGAAATTCTACATGGGAATGCAGCAGGAGTGAGGCATGAAAGAACACACATGTCTAGTCTATGCATGGAGTGGCAGAATGGGGAAAATCTTAGTGGAATCAAAGGTCAGTACTGGGGAATGAAGGAAAAAATGAACTTTTCCACTGTATAAAGTTCTTTTCGTACCTGACACAGTCCCATGCATCCTGTGACTATTCAGGCAGATGAGGATTTCAGGACCCTGAATTAGCATTCTCAGGAGGGTGAGGTTTGCTTGCCCTGAATTAGAATCCTCAGGAGGGTGAGTCCACAATTGGAGAATATATTAAAGAGGTGGTGGCACTAAAGTAATTGTAACCTACATTCCAAAAGTACTTCCATAGTTATCGAGTTGAAATATTCTCTAATTTCTACTCTTGTTTCTAAAGATGCTCCCTTAAAATGACTGTGCCACCTTCTTTTCCTCTATAAGGGGAGAAAAACTTCTGTGGTGGACACCTTTTTTGGTCATAGTTTAAGACTTAGGCTTTACCAGTAAATGAAGAATTTTAAGTATATGTTTAAGGGGAAAACACCCTAAGTTTTCTGTGAAAAGTTTAGTCAGTGCCAGGGAAGTGATATTGCTAAAAGCCTAAATTGGGGAGAACTTTGGGAGGGGAGTCTGTTTTAAGGGGGAGCTGCTACGGTAGACTTGGAAATTCAGTAACAAAACACCCCTCCCATAACCTCATCAGATTTGCCAGTTGTGAGGAAGTGATTTTTACCTCAGGTGTCAGAGGCACAGCTTATTTCATGTTCTAGAAAACTGCGCTCTGAGACCATGAGCACTTGGCTGTTTATCTGTCATTAAGATGGGTAAATGAGGCTGAGAGACGTGAGGTTTTCCCAGGGCCCTCATAGTAATCCAGTAGCTGAGTGTGGAATAGAATACAAATTTGGTACATGTTGTTCACTCATTTTTGCTACTCTGTTAAGAATGCTTTAAATTCCTACTATGTATCATATAGTAGACTGATTGCAGTGACATAAAGATGGATTTCATGATCTTGGGTCATTATTTTAATGGGTATTTTGTCTCTAATATTGATGTTTACTTTTTCTTTTCTGAATTGCCTTCCACACAGAGCTTGGAGGACTCCTGAAGTATGTGCGACCTTTCTTGAATTCCATCAGCAAGGCTAAAGCAGCTCGTCTGGTCCGATCTCTTCTTGATCTGTTTCTTGATATGGAAGCAGCTACAGGGCAGGAGGTAAGCTACTTTAATGGCAGAAGGTAGACAATATGGACAGAAAGTCTGTTTCAGTGAAAGCAATGCCTACGTGCACTGTGGTACTAATGTGGAAGGGACAGCTGAGCTGGGAGGACAGCTCAGGACTTATCATGTCAGTTTCTCTTTGTTACAGGGCATTTGATACTTTGGGTCTGTTCCATGCTTTGCTTTGTAAGTGGAGATTGTCAGTGGTCCCTGGAATCCTCATTACATCAGGGTCACAAACTGATTCTTGTCTTTGAGGTATTGTATTGCCACACCTTTGTAATGTTTTCTGTGTCTGTGGTACCTTTCATTCTGTGTCACAGAGCTCCTTGTGAGCACTAAATAAGTCTTGTGGCATCACTTCTTGGCGTGTTTTGTACTGCGTATATGCCTTTATGGAGGGGTGAGCATCCATCTGTTTGTGTCTCATGTGTGCAGAAGTGACTCTGGTGTACCTGTACATGTCCTCTACAAGTTCAGACCAGACCCTGAACCATGCTGAAGAGTGCCTCTTTGGAATCAGTGGGCCTCTTCTGAACTTTCAAAGATAGCTGTATTTTCTACAGTTCAGGAGAAGACACTACCAAAGTTAAAACTTATTCTGTAAAAAGCAGCAGATTCAAGCAGGATAGATTGTGGTTACTTGAATCTGTTTGTAGGAAGAATATAGTTGTATTTCCTATAGATACATTGCTTAGTATTCGCTGAGTGCCCACTGTATGCTAAACACGGTTACATATACTGGGGATACATTTGTAAAAACACACTGTTCTCATGGGGATTATATTTTAATGAGGAAGGCAGGCAATCAATAAATATATAAAATGTCAGGTAATATAAGGACAGGGGTAGGAAGCTGGCTGGTTATATGTCTGTTTGCTCTAGCCTCTGTGGGTGTAAGTAAAAGGTATGAAAGGGCACAGTAGCATTCTAAGTAAATAATGAGAAATTTCAGAAATCTAGGACATGGATCCCACTTTGAAATCAGGTCTTTTGTAAAAATCTGCTTTCTTGCCTTAATCATTCTTTGAGGCCTAGTTTAAACACCATAAACTCACTTCATTTGTAGAAAATTCATTTGTAGAGAACTTTTCAAATTTGTGGCAGAACTATGTTTCCTGATGGTAGATCAAAAATAGTTAATATTTAGATGGCTGTCTTTTGAACCAAAGCATTAGAATTATTTTTATGAATAATTTAAAAGAAAAGGTGATTTTAATGGGGTGTTAGTCTTATCTAACCCTAACTTTTTTTTTTTTTAAATTGTACTTTGTTCTCATGAAGAAGGACCACCATCTTTTCCTTGAAATGGGGTGCCTTATAATGGGCTGACCAAAAATGTTACTTTGAAACAGACTGACATGTGTTACTTGGAACTTTCTAGGCAGAAAGAATTAATTATCAAAGCTGCTCCTTTGCACACCGAAGTCTCCGGAATTTTTCCCTTCCCATAGCGTAGAGTTAACTCTGGATGGAACTGCATTTGTGTAACGAGCAGTTCTCCTACTCCTTTGTGGAGGTCCATTAAATCATAATTCAGCACTCTCCTGTAATTGGCTAGTGGGATTTACTGGCCTTTATCATGTGGCTCCGTGTCTGGTTAGGCTATCCCATCTGCTTTACTTTTCTTCATATTTATTTTCCTTTTTAACATCTGTTTCCTCCTTAGAATGGAAGTTCCATGAGGATAGTTACTTTGTCCTGTCCAGTGCTATATCCTTGGCACTTAGAGTAGTTTGGCCCAGAGGACCTACAGAACTCATATTTGTTGGAGGAATGTATGGATAATGCCTTCCCCGTGGTCGGTGCTTAGGAGATACTTTTTTGAATTAAGACATAAATTTATTGAATTGAGATATAAGCATAAGTGTTGTTACTACATTTCTCTAGGTTACTCAGGATCTCTGACTTGGAGAAATTGGAGCTATGTATTCATCTTGGAACATTCTAGGTTCTTTTATTTGAGTGATGGAAAAGGATAGGGGAGCAAGTTGTAGGTCACTATCATGGTGGTATTGTGGCCTGAGGCAAAAGAAGAAGTTTGTAAACGTTGTTAAGAGATCTAGGAGTTTTGTGTTGTGGAGTTTGGTACCCAAGAGGATGGAGGAGGGGATTTTCCTTGCCTTTTTCTGTTTGGGAACTAACCATAGGTCAGATAGATTTACAGAACAGTTTTCTAGCTTGCTGTATTCCAAAAGGTGGTAGGAATCAGGTTAGGATTGAGTGAATTGCAGCACTAAGGTTTAGCGCCTAGAAAGTGAGGATGGTAGGTGGAGGTAAGGGAGAGTGACGATGGGGTGGTTGGCAGGGGTGGGAGGGGGGTAGAGAATTGGGGTGAGGAGGGGACTGTGCCAGACCCTTGCCAAATTGGGAACTGAAATTTCAAAATTACCTTTCTGGGATCTCTAGGTAGTTGCCCAGGGGAAGCCATTTTTGGTATAGTCTATCCAACTGAAGCCACAGTAGCACATTTTGAGAAACCTTCCATCGAATCCTGTTATTGAAACAGTTATTTCCATGGAAAAAAGGAGTTTGTGCTAGAGAATTTCAGACTTGGAATAGTAGTTACTCTTCTCCCATAAGGATTTAGTTAATAAAGGCATTTAAAAAAATCGTTAAGTGTATTGATTTAAAACTTAAATGTCTGGGGTGCCTGGGTGGCTCAGTCAGTGAAGCGTCTGCCTTCAGCTCAGGTCATGATCCCAGGGTCCTGGGATCGAGCCCCACGTTGGGCTCCCTGCTTGGCGGGGAGCCTGCTTCGTCCTCTTCCTTTGCCTGCTGCTCCCCCTGCTTGTGTGCTTGTGCGCTCTCTCTTTCTTTCAAAATAAATTAAAAAAAAAATCTTTAAAAAACAAAATAAACTTAAATGTCTGATTTCTATCACATCAAGCTTTTGTACTCAAATAAGGGCTTTCTCCAGAAGCAGGGGCTCCTCCTATATTCTTATCCCCTTTATTAGTCATTATCCGCATTAACAAAGCACAAAGCCTCAAAAACAAAATAGTTGTGTAGCAAGGCCAATGGCCTTTAAAATTTTTCCTTAGAATTGAGGTGCTGGCTTTACCAATTACAGTCCGAGATAGTGCAAATCATGTACCCTGTAATGGATTACAGATACTCAGTTCAGTTTGTAAAAAAATCCCTGCTCTAGGAGAAATGTCAGTACTGACCTGAACTAGAGCACTGGAGATAGGGTCAAGTTCTGATCCCAGCAGCTGGTATGTGACCTTGAGTGAGTCACTTCACATCTGGACTATCAGGGAAATGGGGACAGTTGAGATGATGGAGTAGAATTCAGTGTTTCTGAACTAGAGATCTACATCCGAGTGTCCAGGCTCTATTCCAGACTACTGAGTCAGGAGCCTCGGCATCCATTTTTGTATTCTTAAAAAAGCTCCCTGGGTAAAACTGGGACGGTAAGCATTTCTTAGCACCCCCCACAAGACACATAGGACTAAGGACTCTTGTATTTTTGTTGTTAAACACATTCAGCAAAGTATTTTTAGTTCCATTCACGTTATGAACAGAGATCTTACTTTGAATTTGGCTTTTCAGAACATAACTCAAAACTCTGAAATTGTGGTTGGCTTGCTTTTAATTTAGTTTTTGGGGAATTTTTAGGCAGTCGGTTGAATTTAGTGCTGGAGATTAAGTAGCCACCAGGGGGCTTCAGTGAGTTATACAGGTTCGTTGAGTCTTACTGGTGAATCCTCCAAATACCATATAATGTCATCTGTTTATTTACTGAGCTTGAACTTAGGATCTAAAGGCAGAAGGTCTGTCAATTTGAATTATGTGCTGTTCCTTTTCCTTCCTTATAACACCTCTTAAGAGCACTTTGGATGTACATAGAGATCTGTTGTATTAGCAGTCAGTTCTCCAGAAAGTTCAGTTTCTTTTTTTTTTTATTATTTTTTTAAAGATTTTATTTATTTATTTGACAGAGAGGGACACAGTGAGAGAGGGAACACAAGCAGGGGGAGTGGGAGAGGGAGAAGCAGGCTTCCCGCGGAGCAGGGAGCCCGATGCGGGGCTCGATCCCAGGACCCTGAGATCATGACCTGAGCCGAAGGCAGACACTTAACCGACTGAGCCACCCAGGCGCCCTAAAAGTTCAGTTTCTTATCTTATGCTCTGATTAGGAATCTTAATACAAAACTTGCAGTAACAGAAGTGATACAAGATCTGCAGTACTTAATATGTACTTTCTCAAAGCTAGTATGGCACAGCTACCTGATGGCATGTAGATCATCTAGCATAGAACACTGCTTTAAATCAGTTATTTTGCACATTATCTTACTGCTTGGGTGGCAGGTAGAACTGGGGGTTCACAGCACTTTTATTATTTTTTTATTCATTCATTTTTTTTTTTTTTTTAAGTAGGCTCTATACCCAACGTGGGGCTCTATCTTACGACCCTGAGTTCAAGAGTCACATGTTCTACCAACTGAGCCAGCCAGGTGCCCCCAAAGCACTTTTATTTTATTTTTATTTATTTATTTAAAGATTTTATTTATTTATTTGAGAGAGAGAGAATGAGAGACAGAGAGCACGAGAGTGAAGAGGGTCAGAGGGAGAAGCAGACCCCCCCGCCGAGCAGGGAGTCTGATGCGGGACTCGATCCCGGGACTCCAGGATCATGACCTGAGCCGAAGGCAGTCGCTTAACCAACTGAGCCACCCAGGTGCCCCCCAAAGCACTTTTAAATAAAGCCTTAAAGTCCTTTTAAGTGTTAGGCTAATTGTAATTTCTTTTTACTCCCTTTAATACATGCTAAGTGTATTGTATTGTGATGATGAATTGGTTAGTTGCATTTGTTAGTATCGGAAAGGGAAGAGCCAGCTGGGCCTTTTGAGTCTTACAAGCAACTGTTAGGAACAAGGCATTTGTGCTTAGGCTGAGAATTTCTCCCCTTTATTACCAATGGGTTCATATTAACACACTTCCATTACTCTGTAACTATTTAGGGAGAAATTTCTGTTTTAAAGATTTCTCAGTCATTGTAGAAATCTGTATTCCAGGCTATATATATTTGGAATTTCTGGGTCCCTCCTGGGAAGGTAGACGAGGAATCTTGAAGAGGAAGCTCTTTTTCTCTTTTTTTTTTTAAGATTTTATTTATTTGACAGAGAGACAGTGAGAGAGGGAACACAGAGGGAGTGGGAGAGGGAGAAGCAGGCTTCCCGCTGAGCAGGGAGCCCAGTGCGGGGCTCGATCCCAGGACCCCGGGATCATGACCTGAGCTGAAGGCAGACGGTTAACTGACTGAGCCACCCAGGCGCCCCGATGAAGCTCTTTTTCAAAAGAACACAATCTAAGCACAAAGATACTTTGTGTGTAAAAAGTTAAGTTGATTCTCCATTATGATATAACCATTACACAGTGAGATACTGTAGATCAAGGTATGTCCCCTGAGACATTAAGTAGAGCACGATGGGTAATATATAAGGAGGGAATTAAAGCTATTCTCCAAAGCAAAGTTTGTGGGAAGAATGTGAGGACATAATATTGCATGTCCTGTCTCTGTTGCAGGTCGAGTTGTGTTTAGAGTGCATCGAATGGGCCAAATCAGAGAAACGAACTTTCTTACGCCAAGCCTTGGAGGTATGTGCCTACATTAGTGCTGCTTTCAGGTCTCTAGGCATTGGACAGGCTGTGAATGTAAGTAACACCATTCTGATCAAAAGTATTTTCAGTAATTTTGTATTAGCCAGGCACCCAAAGATTATTGATAGTGATCCCACTCATGAGAATACCTGCTGTGTGGCTCAGAGAAGTAAGCAGCCGGACAGTGAGCTTAACAGTCACTGGCCATAGTAGCAGATAGTACCATGGGCTACGTCGTTGCTTAGGCTGGATTTGATGCTCTCTCCAGAACTTGTATATTCAACAGTAACAGTTCTGTGACTGTCAATCTTTGATTTCTTTCTTTGGCTTTTTTCTTTCTTTCTATCAGTCAATGCCTTTTCTCTTTCCTAGGCAAGACTGGTGTCTTTGTACTTTGATACCAAGAGGTACCAGGAAGCATTGCATTTGGGTAAGTAAGCTGGTAGAAAGTAATAAGGCAACCTAGCTGGCTAAATAAATGTATTCTGAACCTGGCCACTCTTATTAGTTACATATTAATAATTTATGTTCTGCCTACTTCTAAGAAGGATTTAAAGTGGCTTTGCATTTACTGAATCTGTCATGGAGAAATGCCATTTGGAAGTTCTAAGTAACTTACCAGAGTTAATCTGTCAAATTTAGAAAACCAAAGGGTCAACTGCAACTGTTTTACTAGTATGTTTATTATACTTGTTTATAATTACACTTAAAATTTATTTTAAAACTCAAGAAATTAATTGGTGCAAATGTATATGGTGACTAGAGTGAGCTTACTAAAGCCTTTCCCCTGTGTGGCCTTTGAACACCCTGAAGTCTTTGCCTGCTGCTTTTTTTTTTTTTTTTAATTGGTAGATTTGGACTGTTTTCCCCAGATCGAACAACATGGCTTCTCATGATAGTAAGGTGAAAAAATTGCCAATATTCAGTTTTTATCCTGCAAAATGGCATTTCATTTGGTTCAAACGAATAGTAGCATAAAAAGATGTTTTTTTTTTTAAGTTTTATTTATTTAAGTAATCTGTACACCCAATGTGAGGCTTGAATTCACGACCCCAAAATCAAGAGTCGCATGCTCTTCTGACTGGGCCAGCCAGGCGCCCCCCCCAAAATAACAGTTTTATTGAGATGTAATTCATAGACCATAAAATTCACCCTCTTAAAAGTGTATGATCCCGTGGTTTTTAGTATATTCATAGTTGTACAGTCATCACCACAATCCGATTGCAGAACATTTCATCACCCTGGAAAGAAACCTTGTAACCATGTACCCATTAGTTATCATTCCCATTCCCTCCCCCTGCCAGGCAACCACTAATCTACTTTCTGCCTCTATGGATGTGTCTGTTCTGGACATTTCATATAATATGTGGTCTTTGTGATTGGCATCTTTCAGTTAGCATGTGTTCATGTTATCCATGTTCATGTTATCCATGTTGGAGCATGTATCACTACTTTGTTTTTATTGCCGAATATCCATTGTGTGCTTATGCCACATTTTAGCTATCTTTGTGGGGGTGAAAGTGGTATCTCATTGTGGTTTTGATTTGCATTTCCCTAGTGACTAGTGATGTTCAGCATCTTTTTATGTATTTATTGGCCATTTATATGTCTTTGGAGAAATATTTATTCAGTCCTTTGCTTATTTTTTAATTGGGTTGTTTGTGTTTTTATTGTTTGTTCTGGATAAAAGTCCCTTACCAGATACATGATTTGCAATTTTTTTCTCCATTTTATGAATTACTTTTTCACTTTCTTGAGTAGTGTTCTTTGAGGCACATTTTAATTTAAAATCCACTTATTTATTTTTAATTTAATCTTATTTTTGAGAGAGTGTGTGCATGCGCGCGAGTGGGGGGTGGAGAGGGAGAGAGAGAATCCTAAGCAGTCTCCATGCTCAGCGTGGAGCCCGACGCATCTTGATCTCACAACCCTGATATGACCTGAGCCGAAATCCAGAGTTGGATGCTTAACCGACTGAGCCACCCAGGCACCCATAAGTCCCATTTATTTATTTTTTGTTGCTTATGCTTCTGGTATCATACCTAAGAAATCATTGCCTAATTCCCGATCACAAAGATTTACTACTGTGTTTCATGGGTTTAGCTCTTAGGTTCAGGTCTTTGACTTATTTTGAGTTAATTTTTATATATGATGCAAGTCTGTTTGGATTTGATTTCCTCATCTGAGATGGGAAGGAGGTGTATTTGGAGAGCATTGGCATGTCCAGAACTCTCTTCTTCCCCTACCAACCTTAGTGCCTGCCATTTCTTATATAGTCGTTGGATTCCTAGACAGGAAGAGAATGCGATCTAGTGGCTGTCTGAACTGAATAACTAGTTTCAGCGTGTTCTGGGTGGAACTTCTCATTGTATTCAAATCTTCGAAGGAAGCTTATAGGACTTTTGGCTCTAATGTTTTCATTAGTGTGCCGAAAACTTGAAAGAGATCTGTGTTTCTCTTTGGGAAGATAACATGTTAGTAAAAAAATTTAATTCTTGCAAATAGACCACTTCTCTTTGAGTTCAGGCAGGTTTCTTTATCCTAAGTGTTCTTGTGAGGGTGGGAGAGTGAGATGTATTAAGGTATTATGATTATGGCTAACAAAGGGGTATATATTTTTTCCTGCTCTAGGTTCTCAGCTGCTGCGGGAGTTGAAAAAGATGGATGACAAAGCCCTTTTGGTGGAAGTACAGCTTTTAGAAAGCAAAACATACCATGCCCTGAGCAACCTGCCGAAAGCCCGAGCTGCCTTAACCTCTGCTCGAACTACAGCAAATGCTATCTACTGCCCCCCTAAATTGCAGGCCACCTTGGATATGCAGTCAGGTAACACCCTAGCTACTCATGGGATGTTTTCTTAAAGCTCTTCTTATTTCACAGTGGGGAATGGGTAATTGGCTAATTCTGCTCAAACTTCTCAGAGAAACCCAATTAGAAGGGTACCTTCCCTCCTATTAACTTGTTGTTAACTGTCTAAAATATATTAAGAACATGCTTATCTGTGGCTGGCCAGGCAACCTGTTTGTTAGAGCCAATACCCTGATAGGTTTAAAAAGCTCCCTTAACCTCCATTTGAGTCACTCATTTAGGGGGTGCTATTTCTCTCCGGGGTTAGACTAACTCAAGTCTGTTGTAACTTGGAGACCTTGGTAAAGCATGTTGGACTTTTCCAAAGGGCCTCAGATCAGGGCTAAGGAAGGCCTCCTCCACTATCCTGCATTTCAGTTGAGTATAGTGGATACCTTTCTGGTGGAGTGTGTGAATATTGGGCTCAGAGGTCATGGATTGGCAGTGGAATGCTTTTTCTTGTGGTCAGCAGCTTTTATTAGTCATAGTTTATCATCATTATGGAAGGAACACTGGAATTGGAGGCAGAAAACTAGTGTAAGTCCTGGTGTTACCTTCCTGCAATCTTTTTTCCATATTTGTGTAAGAGAAAGAATGCCTGCACTACCAGCTTATCAGGTATTGTGAGTAGCAAATGGCTTATTTAGTCATTCAGAGATTAAGAGGAGGAGCTCTACAGACCACCTTTCCTAGGTTGAAATTTTGGTTCTGTCAATTTGATTCTGTCAAATTTTGGTTCGTGTGACTTGGGCAAGTTACTTAATACATCTTTAGTTCGGGCGCCTGAGTGGCTCAGATGGTTAAGCGTCTGCCTTCGGCTCAGGTCATGATCCCAGGGTCCTGGGATCGAGTCCCGCATCAGACTCCCTGCTAGGCGGGGAGCCCGCTTCTCCTCTGCCTCTGCCTCTCTCTCTGTCTGACTCTCATGAATAAATAAATAAAACATTAAAAAAAAAATCTTACGTTCATCTGTAAAATGGTGATAATAATCATACCTCCTCATAGGATTGTGGTGAGAATTCAGTGATGATGAATGTGAAGCTCTTACCGCAGTATCTCGCTTGGACCAATATTGGCACTTTCTTTAAGCTGCTACTCTTTCATTATGCCGGTCCTTCAGGGACAAGAGGTGAATTATTTCGCAGAGGAAATAGAGGCCATGTTTACGTGAATCCTCCCCTCTTTCCTCTCCAGAATTTGTATCACAGCCCAGTTTACTCCATATTAAGAATGATTCTTTCACCTGTCTTTTTGTTCCATTCTAAGTCTTCAGTCTTTCTTCTCCACTTGTATCTTTCTCTTCGTCCTTGAACTGCCCCAGCTGCAAAAAGCACAGCCCTTTCTCCTTTCTAAATTGCTGTCTTCTTTTCTGTCAAGTTTCTGTCAACTTCTGAAAAAGTTGAAAGAGTATCCTTACTTTGGGGTCTCTTTTGACTCCTTGAAAGAAGTCAGTAACTCCCTTATAACCTCTGACTTTCAGGGGGAAGCTGACCCTATTGAACACTCCAGGCTTCTTTGACATCACTGTCTTCCTCATTCTCCTCCCTCGACTAATTGTCCTTGGTCACACTTTGCTGTTTCCTCTTCCTTCTTACTTTTAAGTGGGGGTGTTCCTCAGTGTTGATTCCTTAGTTTTTTTTCCATTCCTGTTCTCTGTTTCCTATCTAAAATGCCATACTCACCCATGGCTTCAGCTGCTGCATGCCACTAGTGGTCTCCTCACCTAGATCTTCAGTAGCTTCCCTCTCTCCTAAATTGTAGATTCAGATTTCCAGCTGCATAATGGACATACATACCTAAATGCCTCATAAGTGTCTCAGCCTCAACATGTCAAAAAGCAAAATTATTATCTAACTCCTCCCTCAATCTTCTTTTTCCTATTCAAGTTAATGGTATCATTATTGATTTAATATTGCTCAAGCTATTGTCTTTGGAGTAATTTTGACTCCTTTTTCTCCTCACCCCTCATATCCAGTCAGTTGCTAGATCAGGTGGAGTCTGTCCCCAAACCTACCCTTTCTTTTCCATCTCTACAGTCATTGCTCTAATGAAGGCCTAGGCCATTGGAGCAGTCTTCTGCTGATCTAACTGTCCCTGATCCCTTTTTCCAATCCACTTTTTTTTAACTGGCCCCAAAGTCATTTTTCTCAAACACAGATCAGATCATGTAACTCCTTTGTTTGAAATTCTCTAGTGGTTCCCCATTATCCACAGGCTACATTTTACTTTAACATGGTATGCAAAAGGAAGGCATCTTTTCCTTTTCATCAGTTACCAAATGATTTCGAGTGTTCTTGCCGTTGTGCCTTTGTGTATTTTGTCTTCTTTGCTTGGAAATTCCCCTTCTCATCTATTCCCTTGGCAAAGACTCATGTATCCTTCCAGATCCAGTTCATGTCTCCTCTATAAACCCTCTCTAGTGCCTTCTTTTCTTTTGGACTTCCCCTCTCAAAGCTGTATTTTTTTGTACATATTGTGGTACTAATCTTGTTTCTGTTTTGGTGATCATCTGTCCTGCTATCAGACTATGAGCTTCATGAGGGCCTTTTATTCATACTTATTTCCACTGTAGTAACTGTATCAGTGGCTGGCAGATCATAGACATTCGTTAATATTTGTGTTGAATGAGTGACAGTCTAGTTTTTTGTTTTTGTTTTTTTTTTAAATAATAAACCTCATATACTAGCCTTGATGCTTGGAGTCCTAATGTGGGCCCTATTTATTAATGTATTTGGGAAAGCAGTATACCAGTTCTTGGGCCTTATTTTACTTTTTTTTTTTTTAAACCAGTCTAATTGTGGGCCTGGTCTATTCTCTTCTAGCTTTGGACCAGGAGGTATGGGGAATGGGGATTTATCTCCTCTAGTTTAGCAGTGTTAATAGTTTGTTGGACATTCTTGGGGGAGCTCAAGAGAAGGGTGGAGTTTCTCCAGCTCTCTGTAGATAAGAACAGTAGAGAACAACGGTCTGATTCCTTTAGCCTCAAAATGAGAGGCTTCTTGGGTAGAGTAAAAAGTACTAGGGTGTGGGGCGCCTGGGTGGCTCAGTTGGTTAAGCGACTGCCTTCGGCTCAGGTCATGATCCTGGAGTCCCGGGATCGAGTCCCGCATCGGGCTTCCTGCTCGGCAGGGAGTCTGCTTCTCCCTCTGACCCTCCCCTCTCTCATGTGCTCTCTCTCATTCTCTCTCTCTCAAATAAATAAATAAAATCTTTAAAAAAAAAAAGTAGTAGGGTGTGACACATTTCACTCAGTAAATGGTATTAAGTCAGAAGTTCCCAGATGGTGTGGAGGCACACAGCTATGTGATGATAGGTGGGTTAAAAATGTGCTGAAACACTGTTCCCTTGGGTCATGTGTAAGCACTTCCATCCTTTTACTTCAAGGTGTTGAGTACTTTCTCTTTGTACCTCGATGTGAAAAATGTTGGGAAGCACTGTGGTAAACAAGTGAGGCTGAGGTCTTTAACCTCATAAAGGTCTGAGGCAGAGTTAGAACCGATACACACTCTGAGGACTTAGATGCCTCCCAAGCTAGAAAGAACTAAATTTTGTGTTATCCCAGGTGATAGCATAGGTTGGCAGTCAATCAAAGTTAGCTTCATTGGGATTAACCCAACTTCTAAACAGTAGAGACTTGTTGGGGCGCCTGGGTGGCTCAGTCGTTAAGCGTCTGCCTTCGGCTCAGGTCATGATCCCAGGGTCCTGGGATCGAGCCCCGCATCGGGCTCCCTGCTCCGCGGGAAGCCTGCTTCTCCCTCTCCCACTCCCCCTGCTTGTGTTCCCTCTCTCGCTGTGTCTCTCTCTGTCAAATAAATAAATAAAATCTTTAAAAAATAAATAAACAGTAGAGATTTGTTTAGATAAACTATGGTATCTCAGCCTGAGTAAATACTGCTTAACCCTGTACAGTTAAATTAATTTCATGGATCTGGCATTATATGAAATCTATATATTGATTGCATCTAGGCAAAAGCACATCTGTAAATGACAACTATCTGAAGCGAGAGTATAAGAGATTAGATTTTGGGGCGCCTGGGTGGCTCAGTTGGTTAAGCGACTGCCTTCGGCTCAGGTCATGATCCTGGAGTCCCGGGATCGAGTCCCGCATCGGGCTCCCTGCTCAGCAGGGAGTCTGTTTCTCCCTCTGACCCTCCTCCCTCTCATGCTCTCTGTCTCTCATTCTCTCTCTCTCTCTCTCTCAAATAAATAAATAAATAAATAAATAAAAGGTTAGATTTTTTTCTCTTATGAGAGCTACTTACATACAAAAATATCAAGCTTAGAAAAGCTATCTTAGGGGCACCTGGGTGGCTCAGTTGGTTAAGTGACTGCCTTTCGGCTCAGGTCATGATCCTGGAGTCCTGGGATCGAGTCCTGCTTCGGGCGCCCTGCTCAGTGGGGAGTCTGCTTCTCTTCCTGACCCTCCCCCCTCTCATGTGCTCTCTCTCTCAAATAAATAAATAAATAAAATCTTAAAAAAAAAAAGAAAAGCTATCTTAAAGAAATGTTGTTAAAACAGGTTATGCAGGCAGTCCAGGGACGTTTGGGTCCTGACCTATGAGGGTGATGTCCTGAGGGGTAACTATGGTCTTTTCTAGGGGCTTCAAGAGATAGCAGAACCGCAGTGGTGATGAGAAGCATGGGGAAAGATGTTAGTACGTAGTTTTTAGGATCCCCTTTAAGTAGGGTCTCTAACTCCTTTGGGATTTATATTGTCAAGATGACATTGAACAGGGAGACTGAAGACCTGGGTTCTCATCCCAGCTTTACCACTAGCTGGCAGTGACTTTGGGGCAGGTCCTTTATCCTTTTCTGACGTCATCACCTAGTAGATGGGGTTGGGATAGATTTTGGAGGCTCTTTCCAGCTCTGATCTTTGATGGTTCTGTTATTTTATATAGTTTTACTCCTTTCTTCTCATGTCCAGGTATTATCCATGCAGCAGAAGAGAAGGATTGGAAAACTGCATACTCCTATTTCTATGAGGCGTTTGAGGGTTATGACTCCATCGATAGCCCAAAGGCCATCACATCTCTGAAGTACATGTTGCTGTGCAAAATCATGCTCAACACGTAGGTGCACATTAACTTGGGGATATGAGAACTCAAGTTCTTCACCTCAGTTTCTGCCATGCAGACATAGCTTGCACAGGGAGTGGGGCTGGTTAGAAGCAGCAGCTGCGCCTCTGGGGCTTGTTGACATAAGGTGGGAGGATCGAAGGTGTTCCAGAGCGTTTTTGCTTGCTAGTCTTTGAGAATCGGGGAGACAGATTAGAGAAATCTCCTTTCCAGACTCTTGGAGTGTTCTCATCGTCCTGCAGTTATTCTGACCAGGTTGTTGCTGAGCACCAGAGGGCCTGGAAATAGCTTACAGTCCAGCACTGGCCAACTGGGCCAACCAGAATGGGCGGGGAGTTAAGGAAGACATTAGGGAGAGGTTTGAGAAGGGGAGCAACAGCAAGTAGGACAGATCTTTTTATAAGGAATTCTGCAGAATTTATCCACATTCCTTTGGGAATAAATGTGATATTGACTAGGACTTTTTGGATCTTCGCATTACACAGGGCTTGTGTTTTAACAAGACCTGTTGTCCGGGGATTTGACTTAGATTTATCATCCTGCCTGTTGGGTCTATTACTTTTGGTACATTCATTGTGGCTTTCTTTTTAATGCTGGAGTTTTTCTACTCTTCGATGCTGGGCTTGGGCCTAGGGTAGAGATAGCCTGGCTTCTATGAGGTGAGGGACATAATGAGTTTAGGGGTGGGGACTCTTACCGTCGTGGGCAGGCTTCTCAGTGAAATTCTGAGAAAAAGAAATTTGCTTAAACCCATACTTAGAAGCATAACGTCCTGGAGCAGGGACCAAGTATGTCTTTTTTTTTTTTTTTTTTTCTAGCCCTGAAGATGTCCAGGCTTTGGTGAGCGGGAAGCTTGCACTTCGGTATGCGGGGAGACAGGTAGGGAATACCTTGACTGTAATTGTCATCTCTGCTCACTCTGAAGCCAGTCCATTGTCAGTCATGATGCCCCATGAGACCGGTGCTCTTCATGTCTCCATTCTGTATTCTCTGCGTGGCCCCCCCGCCACTTCTTCTGCCACCCCTTAAGCCCATTCCGTGTATTTTCTGTACTGTTAAATCCTTGGCCTGGAGGGTCAGTGTTTGGTGCTTTAATGGACATAGGGAGTTATAGAACTGAAGTGTAGCATTTGCACGAGTTAGGCTGCATTTAGCTTTGACCAAAAAATTTATCTATCATGAGCCTGACTTGCAGACTTAACGTGTGCAGAACATGAAGTGTTGGATTCTCCAGGAGTCTGGACCTTGGTAAGGTCTGGTGCACATGTGCTTTATAGGGAGGTTGAAGTGCTTAGTGCAGGAACTGGGTTTTGAAGGCTCACCCGAGTGCTTCTCAGTACCTTTCCATTCATGTCCTGAGTTTTGAGTGTGGTGCAAGAGGCCTTTGATAGTCGGTAGCCCCTTTTGTGCCTGAGTAGGTATGGGTATGACCTGTGTAAAGGTGGTCTCAGATACCTGGACTATCCCTTCTTTGTACTTTGTTTGATTATCAGTAGTAAAGTAAAAGTAATCTTTCTAGATTCCAAATGCATTTGTCTCCAAACAATAGACACATTAGCAATCTCCTGTCTTTGGAGGGATGGCCACAACAGACGGTTTCTTTCTTTTTTACAAGTGACCCTAGTTTTGGGCTCCTAGTTTTGACCACAGTAATAGTTGTTATTACTATAGTGAAGGACCTACTGCTCTATCTAGAATTAGAGTTGAGGGAAATGGGCTAAGAGAGGTCAAGTGTCCGGGACAAGGGACAAGGTCAGATAACTATTAAATGGTGGAGCCAGACTTTAAACTTGGGTTATCTGGCTCTTAGTTCCAGGCTTTTCTCATTATGACATTTGTTCTGTCTATGGGACAAAGGCCGAGACAGGATACATTAATGATTAGTTTTGCACCATTTCAAAGTCTGCAATATAACACACACCATCCTTATGTAGGTGCATAGGCTGGTACCAGAAGAGCTCCTTCTGGTCCTTTGTACCTTGATGACAGCTTTCAAGGAGGTGTCAGGACAGACTCTCAGAAAGATTGTAGATTTGTTGCTGAGTGGAGACTTGGTAGCTTGGTGAGGTGCCTTTTACAACCAGGTTAGAAGGTGACCTCAACAACTGATTGTACCTTCCTCCCTCTGTGGCATTTTTTTTTTTTTAAGATTTTATTTATTTGTCAGAGAGAGAACACAAGTGGGTGAGTGGCAGGCAGAGGGAGAAGCAGGCTCCTCACTGAGCAAGGAGCCTGATGTGGGACTCGATCCCAGGACCGTGGGATCATGACCTGAGCTGAAGGCAGTTGCTTAAATGACTGAGCCACCCAGGCATCCCTCTCTGTGGCATTTTAACATTGAGTGTAATATGGGTGGCTCAACCCTGATGAAAGTAGACCCTGGCTCAGGCTCTGTACCACACCTAGCGGAGTAAGACTTGATGAAGCACAGGTACGACCTGAGGCTAAGGGCAAGAAAGAGTTTGTGCGCTTTGGGGATAAGGAGTCTTGGAGGAGGGGGAAAGAGATCACAGTTCTCTGGTCATTTTTTCTTTTAGCTTGTTATCTTGGGAGAATGCTATATAAGGGCCTTTTTTCTTTTTCTTCTTTTTAACTTCCTATTTCCTAGTATTTTTAAGTCATTTCAGGTTTCAAAGGGAGATTGGTTGGGACACAGTGGTGGTGTTCTAGCTCTTCTTCCCCGGCCTCTGAAGAAGATCAGTGGTGGGGTGGGATCTTCCTTGCAGCCAGAAGTTGTGTGGACATAGCATACTGCTTAGGACATTTATTGGGTGGGATGTGAGTGTGCAGAGTAGATCGCTGTCACTGTTTTTCTCTTTACTCTTAGACAGAAGCATTAAAATGTGTGGCGCAGGCTAGCAAGAACAGATCACTGGCAGATTTTGAAAAGGTAAGCATGGTATTGGGTTGGTAGGGAATGGGTGGAGGAGAGGGGCATTTACATACTTAAAAAAACCTTTTTATTTGTGAATAATTATAGTTTCACAAGAATTTTCGAAGATAGTACACAGTGATCCCGTGTACCATTCACCCAGTTTTCCCCAGTGGTTACGTCTTAATTACAGTACAGTATCAAAGTCTGGAAATAGTTAAGCACTTTTGTACAGTGAAACTTGTTGAGTTGTAATACCTCATTTATATATAGTACCTTTCAGTTTCAAAAAGCTCTTTTCATCTGGGGTGCCTGGGTGGCTCAGTCAGTTAAGTGTCTGACATGATCTCAGGGTCCTGGGAACAAACCCCACGTTGGGGAGTCTGCTTCTCTCTCTCTGCCCCTCCCCCTGCTCATGCTCTCTCTCTCTCTCTCTCGCTCTGCTCTCTCAAATAAATAAAATCTTAAAAAAAATTGTTCTTTCATCTTTTTTCACCTTGATTTTTCACAGCATACCCCTTCTCTGCATTTTATGGTTGAGGGAGCGGGGGCTCAATGAGGGTGCCGGAAGCCCCCCGGCTCACATGTCAGGGATCAACGCCAGCCCTGCCACTTGTTCCTCGGCTCCAGAAATGCCAACTCTGCTTCTCTGGGGGCAAAAGAGAAGTCTTGATGTGTGCAAACGGACCAAAAGACACTTCCTGAGGTTGACCTTCCAGGCTTGCTTTGCCTCCTGTGACTTTTACTCATTGTTAGCAAAGGTTGGAAATGGGAGGAAAACATGCCTGAGCAGTAGAGTAAGACTTGTATATTCTCTTCTGAGCCTCTCTTCTCTGAGTTTAATGACCAATTTAATAAAAACAAACGTAGATCTAGGAAGAAAAACTTAGTGTGGACGGAGGCTAGACCATTTGGCTCTGGCTGTCCCTGAGATTCATCATCTTCGTTGAGCTTTCTTGCCAATTTCACTTCCTTACTTGGCATGATTTGCTTGCTTCTCTTAACACCTTATAGCACATCTGACAGGCTGGATATTGAGACCATTTCTCAAAATAAATTATATACATGAATAAACAAAATAGACTAGATAATTTTATCCTAAAGTTTGGGATGTTTGATGGGACACTTCTATTAGTAGGGGTTCCTTGGGGTAAGGGCGTGGGAAACATGAGGGCTAAATAAAATTAGGTGTTTTGCTTTCTGTTAACTGCCCAACTCTATGTTGATGTGCTTGTAAAAGTCCACGAGCCAGTTGTGGGATTCAGCATTTCCCATTATTTTTTATTTCTTACTTTATAAGAGAGAGAGCGAGCAAGCTCGCAGGCACAGAGGGGGAAGGGCAGAGGGGGAGAGAGCAGGCTCCATGCCCAGCCCGACATGGGGCTCGATCTCAATGACCCTGAGATCATGACCTGAGGCAAAATGAAGAGTCAGACCCTTAACTGACTGAGTCACCCAGGCACCCCAAGCATTTCCCATTATTTAACCTCAGAATTCTTTTTTTTACCCCCCCCCTTTTTTTCCTGGATACCCTCTTTGCTCTGTGGGATACCTGGGGATAACTGCTTATGTAGTGGATTTGGCTTTCAAGCTAAGCTGTTCTTGGGGCTTACATGGTTTGGGCTGTCAACGTGAGGCTTTCCAACAGAAAGATGGTGCCTAGAAAGGGCTCCATCTTTTAGTTCCTGATGTTTCTTTTCTTCTTCCTTCTGTCATAACTCTTTCATCTCAAATCCTCTAGAACTTGAGTCACCCATGTGTTTACAAGGTCCAGCAGACTACTTAGGAAGCCAGGGGTGGTGGTGTGGCTTTACATGCTTCTCTGTGCCAATCTCTGTGACCGTCTTTCTTGGCAGGCCCTGACAGATTATCGGGCAGAGCTCCGGGATGACCCAATCATCAGTACACACTTGGCCAAGTTGTATGATAACTTACTGGAACAGAACCTGATCCGAGTCATTGAGCCTTTTTCCCGAGTTCAGGTGAGGACCCTCCTGGGGACTCTAGTTCTTCTCTGGCTAGGCATCCTCTCTAGTCCCCTCCCTTCCCACACCTATCCAGAATAGGAACTTGCTTCCAAGACTGTGTCTGGTGGGCAAGAGGCTTGGGCTTTTCTTGACAGAACAAGAGTTGAGGGCGAGCTGTGGGGTGGAGGCTGGTGAGATTGCCCCTGCTTGTCCCGAGTGCAGTCTGCTCCTTGCTTCTGTAGTCACTGTGCATGTGGTAGACGTCTGTGTTCCAGGGGTGTGGGACAGGAGTGTGTATTGTCTAGTGATGAGAGGCAGGCAGGCAGACCGACAGAGCACGAGAGGCCTGAGCCTGACCAAAGAGAGTCTGCCCCCGGGGAGATGCTCGCTGGGTTTCAGCGGATTTGGCAATCCCAGCCCCACCCTGCCCCCAGGTTAGAGGTGGAAGTGGGACTCTCAGTGTCGCTGTCTCTCTGCCTTTTTTTGTAGATTGAACACATATCTAGCCTCATCAAACTCTCCAAGGTAAGGAGTCCTGAGCTTGTCTTGGGAGCAGGGACGGGGAAAGGGCCATGTGGAGGCGGGTAGCATTTCCACTCAATGGGCCTTGTTGGAAAGTCCTCAAACTTCATAGTGTGGAATGGGGACCGTGAGCTCAGAGCTTGAGTTACATTGTTGCTGTTTGGTTTACAATTCATTTGCCCTTTTATACAGAACTTTCTTGTCAGTGTGATCTTTGACTAGTGGATACCGGTCCCTTTAATCATGTGCTTTGATTTTAGGCCGACGTGGAAAGGAAATTGTCACAGATGATTCTTGACAAGAAATTTCATGGTGAGTAACAGTGGTGAAGCAGTTGACACATCACGTTCTTGTTTATCTTGAAAGGAGATGTTCCATTTGTTTCACCTGGTAGCTCCGTACGGTTGTCGCCCCTCTTATCCCTGTGATGAGAGAGCATAATAAACATGCCCAAATAGAACACAGAGATGATTTCTGGTTCTCCTCCTTTCTGGAGAAAGGGAGGCAGCTAGGGAGTGGGCTGCTTCTCAAGTGCCTTTTTGTCTAATCCCTTCTTTTACCTGGGTTGCCCTTGTGTTTCCTGCAGGGATCTTGGACCAGGGGGAGGGTGTCTTGATTATTTTCGATGAACCCCCAGTAGATAAAACTTACGAAGCTGCTCTGGAAACAATTCAGAACATGAGTAAAGTAGTGGATTCCCTCTACAACAAAGCCAAGAAGCTGACATAGGTGAGTGCTGGCTCCGGGCCCTGGGCCAGGGCAGCGCCGTCTTCTGCCTTCTAGACTTTTGAAAGCATCTGGGTGGCCTCGAAGCTTCCCTGAATGACACTGCTCTGTCTTCTCTTGCAGAGTTGGATCTGTAGCGGTCCTTTGGAGAGTGTGTGTGGCGGGAGAGTGAAACCTTTGGGGAAAATGCTAGGAGATCTTTTTTCTTTTTGTTCTACTTTTCGCTCGGAAAGTTTTTAAATCCTCATTTGGTGCATCTGTATTCCAGCCAATAGGTGTGCCAGTTTTCATGTAATCTTTACTGGCCCAACTTGGGAGTGGGGAAATTGCTTAAAAAAAAAAGAAAAAGAAAAAAAAAAGGTTATTCTAAATAAAAGGAAAAAGGCTTACACTACCTAAAGCTGTGCTCTCTGCCTCCGGGGAGAGGGCCACAAAGCCAGGCGCCCCGCCAACCACTGGGGCTCCTAATCCACCTGCTGGGCGTCACCTCTCCTCCTCTTCAGAATTGGGTGTTTGCCTGACCATCAAAGCAACGACTTTTTATTCTGTTTGTACTGAACCAAAACAAACAACTGTGTATAGACTGCTATTTTCTTTTTTATTTGAAACGAGGTGTTTCGGTGTTCTTTCCCCTGCCACATGGCCTGTCACCCGCCCTCCCCCCCAACAATGGCTCCAGCAGACTGGCCAGAGGGCCCGCCGCCACCGCCGCCCCTGCACAGCTCCGCGCCAGCCTGTGGAGGAATGGGGACGAGGCCAGGAGCTAGTGTCCACCGGCGCCACACGGGAGCAGTGTGGGCCCTTGGGGGGCCTGCTGTGCATGTGGCTCTTTTTAACACAGTAAACTAGATTAGATGTCAGTGTTTTAATTGCCCTTCTCCTCTGCTCTTCTCTCTGTCCCTTCTCTTTCCCCTCTCAACCAGGAGACCATCCCATGTCTCTCTTCCTCCCTCCTTCCCCTCTAGGGGAGTCAGGCTGTCTGAAATCCATCGGCTTCTCTCCCTGTCCCACTCCTCCTCCCGCTGTCAGATGGATTTAGTCTTTTTTTAAACAAGTGAACATTGGAAATGAGACTGTGGGGTGTGGGTTTTCTTTCTTTTTTTCTTGTTTTTTTTTTTTTTTAAACCTTTGTTGTCGGGTTTTCGAGCAACCTCATGTCCCCCTCCCAGGGAGCTGCTTTATTTACCTCTTAGAAACCAAACGGCTGGGAGGTAGAGCATTGTATTTCAGCATGCTTTGTTTTATGATGAGATCACATAGAGAAGCTTTCATGCCATTTGGGCAGGTAAGCTTCTGCACCTCTGTCGTGCCCAGCTATATTTCTGCCTCCTCTCATCTGTCTTCTCTTTTCCTCCTCCCCTCATGCCTCCTTCCTTCTGGCCTCCTTTTCTCTTTCTTTCCCTTTCTCAGATTATCCTTCCAGGTTTTCGTAATAAATTTATATTTTGTAAAAGGATTTTGTTGTACCAGGTTTTGCATCCTCACTGAATCTGACTGGCTTTTACTTTCCTCTCCAAAATCAGGTTTTTGTTCTCAACATTTCTCCCCATCATGTCCAGTCACTGTTTTGGTTTTGGCACCATCAATATCAAATGTACAAACGGTTCTTGCTAACCAACACCAGGTATATCTGATGTTCAGATGAGTTCCAATAAAATTTTTTTTTTCAAAAAGTGTCCTTTCTTGAGTGCTGGAGGGCTTCTGATCAAGTCCACACAGCTCTGTAGCCTTCTAGACTGGCCAAAGCTCTGGTACCTCATTTGCTTCATGAGACCTTTAGATCTGGGGTAAAGTGGAGGGATTTGGATAAGAAGGTTGGTCGGTAAGGTCTGAAATGGGAAGTGGTGTGCAGGGATCCTTCTGTTTTTCCAGGGCAACATGGTCCAGTGAGGACAGGGGGTTTGGGCTGGAAGAGCCTCTGCTGCTTCCTTGGTGGGGAATCGTGGTGTGAGGGTTGTATGCAGTCATACCAGTGCAAGTGCCTGGAGAGTCCTGACACTCAGTTGTGGTTTTGTTTTTAGTTGAAACCTTCAAAAGCAGTGATTTTCATTCTGCCCCTCAGACCCTGGCAGCCGTTCTTCTGAGGGGCCCTGAGGCCAACTAGGGGTGAGGGGGGAGCTCTCACCGCCAGTTCCACTCTAGTCCCAGCCACTTTGTTACTTTGTTTCAGTTTTGTAGAGTATCTCTATAGTTTCTACAGTTGCACTTGCAGGAAGAATTTTGCTTCGCTAAGGGACTGTAAGAACTATCCCCAAGGCATCCAGCCCTGTAGCTGGAGAAGGGGGGGGGGTTCTCCAAGCCTAGGGCTGCCCAGAGGGGCTCAGTCGGCAGCAGCCCTTCCTCTGCTCCCTTTGCGGGTCTGACGACCTCCTCTAGACCTGTGCTGTCCACTGTGCAGGCACTGGCCACACGTGGCTGTGGAGCCTTTGACATGTGGCTAGTTCGAAGTGTGATGCATTGCAAATGTAAACAAACCAGACTTCAAAGACAGTATGAAAAAAAATGTAAAATAGCTCAATTTTTTTTTATATATATGTGAAATATTTTGAGCATAATGGGTTAAATAAAATATATTATTAAAATCCACCTGTTTCTTTTTATTTTTTTATGATGTGGCTACTCAAAAATACTCAAATATCTATGTGGCTTGCATTTGTGGCCCACGTTATATTTTTTTGGATGGTGCTGCTCTAGACCTCCAGGGCTGCTTTCCCTCGCTGGCCTCAAGGGAGCTAGGTCTGGGCACAGTTGAGGGGATCGGGTGGCCCAGAGGCTGGCCTGGGCCTGGCTTCCTCACCTAGGGACCCTTCCTGGCACCAGGCCTCATGTGCCACAGCTTTCTTGTGTGCTGATGAGACAGCACTGGTATTGGGAGCAGAGGCTGAGGCGCTTGGCTCTGGAGCACTGCTGCGTGCTAGTTATATAATCTGTGCTGCCCAGAAGGGCCACTAGATGCTGCTCTGTGATCCCTGAAGGAACAAAGCACGGCTGCCTCAGAAGCCAGGGCTTAGCCTTGCTTTATTTGGAGCCCTTTCTGGAAGGTAGCCGGCCAGAGCCTTGTCTTCTCTTTCTCAGGGTGGTATGGGGATGGGGCCATGCAGAGGACAGGGATTCTCTGGTGACACATGGGAATATCAGCCCAACAGTGCAGATAACAAGCAGGCTGGCCCTTCTGGCAGCTAGAGATAGGCTATAGAATCAATAGGCTGATCGATGGTGGGGTTTGGAGTGCTTTCCTGCAGTTCTCTGAAGAAGACTGGGAAGAAAACAGCTCCACTTCATTCAGCTGGGTCTGCATTCTGGGCCTTGATTCTGCCATTTTCGGTGGAAGATTGCCCTTTCTTCCTTGCCTTGCACTGGAGCTGTGACAGGAGCTTTAGGGTGGTGGCGGTGGCGGCGGCGGCGGTGGGTGCCTTGAAACAGTGGGCACGGCAATGGGGGTGGACAGGACTTCCAGACAACCCCTTTCCTCAGGCACAATCGCAAGTGGGCTGCCAGTGCACATTTCGTTCATGTGCTGCAAACATGGCTTTGCCTTTGACAAGTGTGAGGAGGCTGAGGTAGTAATGCAAAGAGCTGTTTTTGAAGGTGCTAGGGAAGGCTGGCTGGACAATGGCGAGAGAGGATACCAGAGTGTGGCCAGTCTGGAAAAGGTCCGGGCAAGAACCTGCTGCTTTGGTTTGGGAAATCAAGTGGGGTAAAGTGGACCTTGGTACTGCCTGCCATGAATTGGAATAGCTGAAACTGAAATTTGTAGGTACAGGTACCAGGGTGGACCTAAGGGGAGGCTTACAGGCTTCGAAATCTAGGCATATTTTGTGAAATGGAAAGCATTTAACCTTTGCTCAACACCAGAATCTGAAGGGGACCTTGAGAGGCAGTATGGACAAAGGCCTACTTGGGAGCTGGGCCTCTCCACCAGGGGCTGGAGGGAAAAAGGCTTTGCCTTGGAGAGAAAGAGAGTCATTGGGCCAGGGGACCTGGAATAGATTACTTCTTCAAGCTCCTTACTAATAGGGAAGGAGGGTTGAGGACCGCTCCATTTCAAGAGCAGGCGGGGGTTGTACACAGAGGAACATCCGGAGGGAGGGCCCCATTGAGCAAAGGGCCGGCTTTCATCTAAGTTAAGATGACAGCTGCTGTGGATGTTTCACAAGCAGCCATCTGCATACAGAACAATGCATTTTCCATTATGTGGTCACCAAAGTCCCTAAAGCTTTCACTTGCCACTACTGACAGAGAAACGGCTGGGTAGTACATATACGCATTCTAGTACTTTGACTCGATAGCAGCACTGTCCTGTGTAGGGCCGTGGGCAGCACTGGCAGAGCGGGCCCAGGTTGACAGCCTGGAGTGGCCAGGAGGCCAGGAATTGGGTAGTTAATCTGGATTACTGCTTCCTTATCTTTTGGTCCAGAGGTGATAATCTGGATTAAGATAGGGTTTGAATCTTCTGTTTCTCCGGTTTGTGGGCAACTCAATCAGTTTCCAGAACCAACTAAAAGAAAAACAAATGAAGAATGGCTCTTGTGAAGGATGTGAATTCTTGTCTGTGAGAGGAACTGTTCTTACTAGAGTCAGAATTTTACAACTTGGCACCAGATCTTCAAATGGTACATGGTTAGCATGAAAAACATAGGAATCAGAGGATCAGAGGCTGGTTTGGAAGAGCAGTGGCTTCAGTTTTACTATAACTGATAAGAGGGCCAGTGGTAATGTCGAGGTCACATTTGTGAAGGACTGGCCCGTCTCTGGGGCAGCGGCCCACCCTGGGGCCTCAGAGCCCTGTCCCAGCCAGGTGGGTGCGGGAAAGCCAGTCTCTGTTTTGTGGACCAGCCCAGAACTGCCTATGCCTCTCTGGCTTAGATTTCTATTTACCCGGGCTCCGGCCCTTTACCTGAGGTGCGGGAATAGAGGCCACGGAGGGGGAGACGTGAAAGTCAATGGGACAGTCCATCCGGATGCGAGTGGCTTCAGCAAAGGCTTCCGCCTCCCACCGCCACCCCCCCCCCAACCCCCGGCTCAGGGCCTTCCTCCTCGAGTACCTAGCTTCTTCCCCGCCGGACGAGGATGTTAATGGAAAAAGGAATCTCGGGGCCCCGGCCGGCCTCTGTGGATAGCTTCTCGCGCGGCAGCCTCAGCTCGGGCGAGCCGCGCGTCGCCAGGGCGGGGACGCGGCCGAGAGCGCCCCCGCGGCCCGCCGCTCCGGGTGTCGCGGCGGGAACAAAGGCAGCACGTGTCTGGGCGGGGCGGTGGGCGGGTTCAGCCCTCGGCCCCGCCCCCGGCGCGCCCCCTCCCGCCCCCCGCCCGGCCCTAGCTCGGCTGCGCGGGGCGCCGGGGACTCTCACGCGGCCTGGCGGCTGCTGGTGCGACGGCGCAGAGCGGGCGGCGAGCGGTGCGGGAGGGGCGGCCCCGAGAGGCAAGGCGGGGCCGGCGCCGCGGGTACCCGCCGCCACCGCCCGAGTCCGGGTCCTAGATGGGGTGCGGCGAGTAGAGGCGCTCGGGCTCGCGACCGCATCCCTGCCCGCACCGCGCGCGGGGGTGGCGCTGAGGACCGCGGCGGCCCGGCTCCCAGGCAGGAGCAGGCCAGCTCGGGCCGGCGCGTGGGCCTCGCGCGCGCGCGCGCCCCCGACAGGGAGGCCGCTGAGGTGCG
>NC_058417.1:20044517-20128827 GCF_002201575.2 Neomonachus schauinslandi
CGGAGGGAGGGCGCGGAGCGCAGGAGCCGCCGCCGCCTGCCGGGTAAGCCTGCGCCTCGGGGCCGCCCGCTGCCCCCGAGGAGCCGGGGCCGGGGTCGGGGCCGCGCGCGGTGTCGAGGAGGGGTCCCCCAATCCCCCCAACCCTTCCCCGCCCCGGCCGCCTCCGCCGGCGCCCGGGCCCCTCCCGCTGCCGTCCAGACCGCAGCGGCCGCGGCAGGCGGGCGGGGGGTGCCGCAGTGGAGGCGGCCGGGCTGCGGCGCGGGGGCGCGGGGCCGGGGCCAAGTCCGCGGGGGCCGCGTTGGCCCGGGTGGAGGAGCGCGGCGCCGAGCCCCGCCTGGTGCTGAGAACCATCTTGTTTTCCACGCAGATCCGAAGGGGCAGCACGCGCCCGGGAGCCGGGAGTGCTCCCGCCTCCTGCCCGGGGCCGCCGCGGGCTCGCTGAGGTGTTTTGTGCCTCCGGCCGGCAGGCTGGGCGCGCAGGGGCGCGGGCCCCCGCCCAGCGCGCAGCGGCACCATGGGCACGGTGCTGTCCCTGTCCCCCAGCTACCGGAAGGCCACGCTGTTTGAGGATGGCGCGGCCACGGTGGGCCACTACACGGCCGTACAGAACAGCAAGAACGCCAAGGACAAGAACCTGAAGCGGCACTCCATCATCTCCGTGCTGCCTTGGAAGAGGATCGTGGCCGTGTCGGCCAAGAAGAAGAACTCCAAGAAGGTGCAGCCGAACAGCAGCTACCAGAACAACATCACGCACCTCAACAATGAGAACCTGAAGAAGTCGCTGTCGTGCGCCAACCTGTCCACTTTCGCTCAGCCCCCACCGGCGCAGCCGCCCGCACCCCCTGCCGGCCAGCTCTCTGGCTCCCAGACCGGGGGGGTCTCCTCCTCCGTCAAGAAGGCCCCGCACCCTGCCCTCAGCTCCGCAGGGACGCCCAAACGTGTCATCGTCCAGGCGTCCACGAGCGAGCTGCTGCGCTGCCTGGGCGAGTTCCTGTGCCGCCGGTGCTACCGCCTGAAGCACCTGTCCCCCACGGACCCTGTGCTCTGGCTGCGCAGCGTGGACCGCTCGCTGCTCCTGCAGGGCTGGCAGGACCAGGGCTTCATCACACCCGCCAACGTGGTCTTCCTCTACATGCTCTGCAGGGACGTCATCTCGTCGGAGGTGGGCTCGGACCACGAGCTCCAGGCCATCCTGCTGACCTGCCTGTACCTCTCCTACTCCTACATGGGCAACGAGATCTCCTACCCGCTCAAGCCCTTCCTGGTGGAGAGCTGCAAGGAGGCCTTTTGGGACCGCTGCCTCTCTGTCATCAACCTCATGAGCTCCAAGATGCTGCAGATCAACGCCGACCCACACTACTTCACACAGGTGTTCTCCGACCTGAAGAACGAGAGTGGTCAGGAGGACAAGAAGCGGCTCCTCCTCGGGCTCGATCGGTGAGCCCCGTGGCCCGCATCATGGCTCAAGGATTCAGTTCATTTTTAAAAATTTATTATTAAGCAAATCAGATTCTGTGTACAATATGTGTCTAGCAAAGCCACCGAGGGCCTCTCCCTTCCCACCTTCCCTCCTTGGGGTTTTCTTCAGCCCTGCCAAGAACTCTGGGCGCTTTTGAACTCCCGAACCTTGTGCAACACCCAGAAGATGTATCCAGAGCCACCCGGGCCGCTGACCTCTCAACTTTGGGGTATTCAGGGGACTGAGCGTCCTCTTGCCGCCTGTGCCCTTGCTGGACTGGGGCGGGTGAGGCCGTCCACTGCTCCTGGCATGGGAGCCGGAGAGGGGCCTCTGGCCGGTTGGCCCAGGGAGCGACTGGCCTTCCCGGCTGGAGGTCCTTTCCTGGCTCTTGTTTTGGGTCATACCTTCTCCCAGAGGCCTGTGGAGCTGGCCACCCCGACCGAGCCACGAGGAGGGTTGTGAGGCAAGGTGCCCGCCACCCTGGGACAACTCTTCAGTCGAGGAGAAGCTGGCCTAGTACCAAGATTGGGGCCTGTCGTTTGACAATGCACCACCTGGGTTTGCTCTTTTTTCTTTTTTAGGGAGAAGGGCTTTCCTTTAGTGAGGACATGGACCTTGCCCCCAGCCCCCTGCTCCCCCGCTCCCAGCTGTGTTGGCAGTGTTGGGTTAAGGAGCTGGTTTGACTCATTAAGTTCTTTGATTTTGGGTCCCAGCTAAAGGGGTAGGGTGCAGGTAGGGACAGATCCTTTCCTGGGTGAACCTTTCATTTGACTAATGCAGCTTACTCACCCCGTGGCGAAGGCCAGGGCAGCTGCGGGTGCCCATTACCAACAGCCTGCCTTCTGGGTGGGTGGGGTTGTCGTGCCCGAGACCAGCCGGTGCCCACCTGAGGGCTAAGGCCTCTTGCCGGTGCATGACATTCGTTCCGCAGAGCCGGGGTGGGGGGTGATGTCAGGGATCAGGGCGATGTGGTAATGATGTACCCCCTGTCCCCACCCCTGTTCATTTCAAGCTGTTTCCAAACAGTTCAGTTTCTTCTGAAGACGAAGCCTTGCCTGGCAAGGCCCAGTGAGACCACTGGATCTTGGAGACAATTCCAAGACGGGAGTAGCGCTCCTGATTGCTTCGGAAGCCTGCTGATTCTGCACCTGATCATTTGCAGTTGCTGGTTTGGGTTTCCACCTTACCCTAGTGGCTGCGAAAACACACGATGTGTACTTAATCAATTTCCTTTCTAATTCTCCCAGATTGGTGGCTTGGGACTTGGGAGAGGACCGCTAGAAGGGAGCGAGCCTCCCTCCATGGCCCATCACTCCAGCTTTGGGGAACAAAGACCAATGTGAAGATGCTCTGGGGAATTCTGTCTTTCAGTCCCCATGCCCCCCCTCCCCTTCCCCGGGGAGTGCTGGAATAGGGGGCTGGGGGAAGGCAGAGGGTCCTTTGACATAGGGTTAGGTTCCAGGTGGCTGCTGGTTTCAGCACGAGCACTACTGAAATTCACACGAACAAGAGAAAGCTGTGAAACGGAGGTCCTGGTGTAAGGCCTGGAGCTGAGCCGCCGGCCCGGGTGTTCCTGGGGAAGAGGGGGAGGGCCTGCCCGGGCTGGGATCCGTTTGCCCCAGCTGCGCCTTGGGCCCATGCTGAGCCTGAGCCGTTCAGTTCCCCGGGACTGCCAGATAATCTGATGTGGAGCTGCAAGGAACCTACTGGAAGGTTGCTGGCACAGACTTTGCCGCCGCTGCTGCGCCTCTTCTCGGTTGGAGTTGTCACACAGCCCGTCTGTGCAGATCCTGCTGCCACGTGTGACCTGAGGTAGGAGGCCCGTGGGGGCAGCAGGCCCTGGCGGCCCGGAAGAGGGAGGTTCAGGTGCCGAGTCTCCAGAGGAGGGGCGCGCGTCCGTAGTCGCTCTTTTCTCGGCGGCGGCCGAACTTGGCCTGAGACTGCGCTTCAGTTGCATCCCCAGGATTCCGGTTTTGTGTGTTTCCTTCTCTTTCTCCGTATTTATTTTTTTATTTCTCGGAGGAGGTGCAAATTTCAGGAGTGGTTGGGGGACGAAGGAAGCCAGTCTCTGGCTCCCCCCCAGTGTGAAGCCTGCCCCTTCCTCCTCCCCGCCCTTGTGCTGGTCAGTCCTGGGTGCAGGAGCTGATGGACTTGAGTGTGCAGGCAGTGAACCCATTTGACATGCTGCTATGAAGACTACTTTTAGAACAACAATTAAAAAAAAAAACAAAAAACTAACCTATGGGGGAAAAAAAAACCCGTTATTCTTTCATTGTTGCTTTGACAGTGATCTTGTGCATGCGAACCAGGAGCATTTTGTGTCTTAAGAAAAATAATCTTAGAACAGATGGCCGTGAACATTACACCCGTGCACGGAACCAGTCACAGGAATAATAGTTCAGGATTTGGTTTTTCTCTTTTTCTTGTAAACCTGAAGGGTTGATATATTCTTTCCATGCAGCTATTAGAATTTAGTTTTGTTCCAGCAGTTGTTAAACTTGCAATGAAAAGAAAATGTGCCATTTTTTTCCACTCGTAATTGTTCATTGCTGTATATTTGAAACTGCTAATTACACGTGCGGTGTATGTTGGTTCTTAGTGCAATTCGTTCTGTAGTTATTCTTTGACCAAACCGTGGGTATTGTTAATATTAATTTATATTTGTCTCATTTTGTATGTATGTGTAGTGTGTTTGTAAGTATGTGTGGTTTATAATCTGACAAGGTCATGAAGCTCAGTTTGGCTGTAATTTAATTCCCTTTCCCTTATTTTTATTTATTTTTGTACTGTGCTGATTAAATAAAATGCACTGACCATCCATTCCATAGGCCTCTTGTCATTCACGAGCAGGCTGGGGGGGCCCCTTTTCTAAATGATTCCTGTGCTCAGAACATAATTGGATTTGTATCGTGGGGGAGGGGAGGGGCTGGGCGAAGGGAGGGCAGGGCTCAGGGAGAGCTCTTGGCTTAACGGGTGCGTTCAAGTTAAGGTGATTAAGAGAGAAGCACAGGTTAAGTCAACTCAGGTTTAGCTGGGCCGCAGGGCAGGAGTTGCTCCTCAGAGGCTGCCCGGGCTTGGCTTGGCAGAGCTAGGGGACGGGGACCGGGGGCCGGGGGGGTGGGGGGGGGGAATCAGGCCCAGGCTTGGCCCGGTGAGGGCTGGTGCTGTGGCTCCCGCAGGGGCACCAGGCCTCAGCCTCCCTCGTGGAGCTTGGCTCTGAGGCCGCTGCCCCCACGTATCCTGGGCCTGGCTCTGCTCAGTGCCCGTGGCCCAGAGGCTTCCTCTCCACCCTGTGGAGTGGTGTCCACGTGGCTCAGCCCTGCCAGTTTAGCTCGGTGCAGGTTTGCAAGAGCGAGGAATCCAGCCTCCAGGGCTCCCAAATAAGCAGCCACCCCAGGCCACGATTGTGGTAAGGGGGGGTCCCCTCCCGGCAGTACCGCCAGTGGTCCGTGCCCGCTCCCGCCCCCAGCCTAAGCTTCAGGGTCTAGGGCAGTGTGGACTCGAGGCTCCCTAGGGCCTGCACGCTGCGGGCCCAAGGCACCCCTGGACGCCGGGAAGGCGCTGCCACCCAGGTTGCCCCTCGGGTGCGGTCAGCTTTGTGATCGGGGCCACTGGCTTAATTCAGGGCCTCTCCCTCGGTCTGAGTCACAGAAGCTGCACTGCATGTACTTTGCCACCAAGGACGGTGACCGGGCGGCCCTTGGGTGCCGGGGAGGCTCTGTCATCTGGGGAGGGGGGGGGCTTGCTTACCTGCCGCTTGCCTCGCCCCTGCCCCCAGAGGTCCGGGATCCCTCGCGCTCCTCCTGCCACCCCCATTGTCCCCAGCCCGCCTGCCCCCGGGAGAGGCCGCTGCAGGCCTCGGAGCTTGTCCTTCACAGATACGTGCTCCGATTTCGGTCAACATGAACAGTGAACTTTGAGTCTAACGCACGGGCCTCAAAATGGTGGAACGAAGTGCTTCGATTGAACTCCGCCGCCTCCCTGCCGGGTGTCTAATATTTTCATTGAAAAGCCTCCTGTAAATTATCCTCCATTTTACCTTATTTGTGCTTAATTCTCCCTCCCATCCTCTGGGACAGCAGCTGACTTTTTACCAGCTGGAATGTCACAATTGTGGGTATAGTTTTCAGTTACAGATAAGCAGGACACCTTTAAAAGTAAGATTTAATGCTTTATTACTCTTGATGGTAAATCAAAATATGCTCTAGAAATAAAGTTAACTTAATGGAAAATAGGAATAAACGCAGCAAACCATAAACCTGCATTTAATTAGATCAAGAGAAACACTTCATTGCATACAATCACTGTGCCCTGCTCTCCCCCAGCCCCTGGAGGCACCGCTGAGCTCACACCCTAAAGGCTTGAGCCTTCTTCAGTTGCCACACACTGGGACTTCTTTTAGGACATCAAGAAAAAGTGCTCCTGGACTGGCCTCAGCCTGAGGAGCCCCAGGCAACCCCTAAAGGCGGCAGGAAGGGCCCCATCGCCCACCTCTCCTCCCCAGCCCCGGAAAGGCACTCATTTGGCATGTTCCGTTTTGGTGTGTCTCAAACATACACGTGCACGTCTCTAGTGTAAAGCAAGGAATTTGGGGAAAGGAGTGGAAAGGAGAGGAGGCGCCGTTCCAGTTAGGATGGTTCCACTGGTGTCAAGGTGACTGGCAAAACTCCGTTGCTAAACCAGGCTGATGGCACCTCTGCGCAGTGCAGGCAGCTGACCAGGCTTCGAGAATGAGAATAGGTTTCTAAGGACACAATGCCAAGAGAATTCTTTGTTGCGAACTGCACATGGTGCAAATGTTTTGCGGGCCCTGGGAAGTCGGGGGGTGGGGGGTGTGTGCGGGGGAGACCAGGCTGTTGGGACCAGCCGGCAGGTTGGCCTGGTGACCGGGCAGGCACTGGGCCAGGCACGGGAGACTGCGCTCAGGCCCTCGGTGTGATTTGTGGGGTCAGGGTGGCGGCTCAGGAGCATGGGGGTAGGGGGTGGGGGGGTGGGGGTGAGCAGGGTCTATGGCTGAAAGTGAAGAAAACGTCAGCGCATCCCTTTTACCTCCTGCCAGTCTCCTCCTGAGCTGTGGGCTCCCCTTCAGCCCCCTCCCCACATGGAGTTTCCCAAGTCTTTCCTTTTAAGGCTCCTGGCCTGGAGGCCCGGGCTGCTCAGAGGCTTGGGGCCACGTCCTCAGCTGAGGCTCCGGAGCAGAGTGGTCTCAGGAAGGCACTGAGGCACGTGTGCTTTCTGCTGGGCCCACCCTGGGCCCCAGCTGTGGTGTGTGGAGGGGGGCAGCCTGGCCTGGCCTGCAGTGCCAGGACCCCCCACTCTGTTTCTGTCACTCTGCCCTTCCGGCCCTGGTCCTTGTTCTCTGAATGTGTCTGAAACAGGGGTGTCGGATAACTTGCAGACACCCCCCCCAGAGTGCTCCCTGGCCCCTGCAACTCCGTTTTCTCATCGATGTGCCCGATGTGAGTGTGGGCGCAGCAGACCCCACACCCGAGGCGCAGCCCTGCGTGTTGCACACATCACCGTGCAACAACCACGGGCCCAGGCCGTGCAGTTAAGGAAGATGGGCCTTGGAGTACCTGCTCTGCTCTTTCCCGCAGAGGTGGCCTGCAGGCCTCGGGCGGGGGGCAGGCTGGGCATGACTGTTCTGCCAGCCACTGGCTGTCGGGCCAGCCCGACAGGTGAACCTGCTCCCCTGATGGCTTTGGCTGACTGCTGGGGAGAGGGGCTCCACCGAGGAGCTGTGAGCCAGGTCCCTTGGGGGAAAGGGGTGGCAGGCTGTGCTCACGGAGAGAGCAGGGCTACATCCCCAGCTCATGTCCGGCAATCTCCCCCAAGCCCCCCAGGGGAGCATGTTTTGGGTTGGGGAAACTGCATCCACCCCTTGCAGGGTCAGGTGCCAGTCACTGGGTCAGGGTCTGACCTGGCCAATGGGGGGGGTGTGTGTGTGGTGGCAGGGGCCTCCGCTGACATCAAGTCGCCTCTGCAGGGAGCTGCAGTCTGGGTGTGGGCCCAGGGGTCTGTGGCAGGGCACCGGGGTCTTTGGTTTGTTGAGTGAGGACTGGAAAGTGGGGGCAGAGGAGGATGGAGACCAAACGCAGAAAGCCAGCAAGAAAACCTCAGGGGAGGAGCCTTGGAGGTGGCAGAAGAGGGGCTTGGCCCCAAGTATGGCGGACCCTTGCGAGCTGATTTCTAGCAGGGGGTAGCGGGGAGTGAGCAAGTCAGACGGGGTGGTGAGGCCTCCCCGGTGGGCGGTCAGTTCCCCGGCACGCTGAGGATGAAGCCCGAGCGGTTCTTGGTGAAGTCGGGCTCCGGCTGGTTGATCCGCGTCTCCACGGAGACCGTGCACTTCTTCCCGTGCAGGCTGCACTGCACGGGGTTGGTGACGTTGACTTGAAGGTAGCGCTTCTCACTGGAAGAACCAAAAAGAGAAAGACCAGCAGGCAGTTAGCAGGCGGCCAGAGTGGGGTAAATGGCCCTGGCACCCCCTGGGGCCCGCATCTGCCCACCTCCCCAAGACCTGGTGGGTGGCCCAGGGGCCACAGGCACAGGCGGCGCCCCAGGAGAGGGAGAGGGCAGCAGAGGCCGGGGCTGGGCTGCAGCCTCAAGCCAGAGCCGGCAGAGAGCAGGGCTGGCGCTGCGGCCTGGGCCTGCACCTGCAGAATGCACTCGAACCAGAGCCACCGGGGCTCTGGCCTGAGGCAGGGACCCAGTCACTTGGGCGTTAGAGGTCAGCAGGGGGCTCGTCAGGAGGGGCACGGGCTTCTGATTCGGGGCGTCTGTGGCTGCAACAGGGAGCCCTGGGAGGTGCGTCCGGGGAGGGGTGCGGACGGGAGATTCTTGCCTGCGTGGTCTCGCTGGCGAGAGAAAGCTCTTCCGGCAGTCCTGCCCACCATCAGGCCCGGCCGGGAGAACTGGGGCTGACTCCTGCTTCCCCAGCGCCCTGGGTGGGCCCTCTCCCACTCGGGGTTTCCGAAGGCCCTCGCAGTAGCAGCCTCCCCGCCCCTCCCTCCCCCGCCCCCAGTGTGGGTGCACCTGCTGCGGGCCGCCACCCATCTGCCGAGCCGAGAAACGTGTGCGAAGCGGCGGGCACCTCCCATGTGCTCTCGTGGGCTGGCACACCCCCACACCGTGGCTTGCGCCCCTTGGATTTCTCGGAGCCAGAGGCGCAAGGAGCAGGGCCTGCGGCGTGGGCCCGGATCCCAGGCACTGGGCAGGCTGGCGGCGCACCATGTGCCCAGGTGCCCAGGTGCGATCGAGGCGCCTTCCCGGCACGCGCGCGGGGCCCTGTCACAGGAGGCGCGGCCCCTCGGACGCACCTGCCCGCACGCTGCCAGGCTTCCTCATGCCCCTCTGCCGCCTGCTTCCCCCCTGGTTCTGCCCCGGGGGCAGACGGTGCAGCAGGAAGAGAGCCGTGGTTCTCACTTGCGGGCATCAGGTATCTAATACTTATAATACTTAATGTCTTGTCAGCTGCAGCTAAAACCTTGGCTTAGACCGCTATTTTTAAGCAGACTTGGACATAAAAATAGAGTCCACCAGTGGCAGTGACTCAGGCACGGCTCTGCTCCTGGGGGAGCCAGGGCTGCTGGGCGGGGTCTAGGGGTGTGGCCCTGCGCTCCCGGTCCCCACCGTCGTGCTGGCCCAGGGCAGGCAGAGCCCCCTGCACTGCAGCCCTGCCTGTGGCTGGAGACGCTTCTAGGACCCGGAGCCTGCACCTTCCCCTGCTTAGTCAGCCAGCCTCCTGGGCCCTCTGGTCGACCCGGCACCGCCTCTGGGTCCCTCTGAGCTGGAATCATATTCCCTGGGGACGTCCCCCTTCTGACTCTGGCAGAGGCCTCCCCTTTGCCCTTGCCTCATGGTGGGCATGTGTCCTTCCCTCAGTGCACTGCTGGGGACAGGCTCTTTCCACTTTCTGTGTCTGTGCCCCCCACCCCACGGTACTGTAGTGTGCATGCAATGGGTTCTAGAGTCACCTGGGGGCCTCAAAGTCCTCAGGAAATGGCTCTAAAAGGGCCACTTTCCAAACACAGAGGGAGGGAATGGGACTGACCAGCCACCCCCATGTTCTTGTGTTTGTACCGTTGGGTCATGCTACCTTCAATAGGTTCCTTCTGACTCCAGCCCCTCCCCAGCCCTGAGTTCAGTGTCCACAGAGAGTGGCCCCTGACCACTCTTCCTTCCTCTTTCGGGCTCTGGGCATCTCTGGTATCTGCTCTGCACTCTCGGTGCAGGGTTGAGGCTGGTGGGAGATGGAAGAGCAAGAGGTTATTGTAGAACGGAGAAAAAGGTAACAACAGCCCAACTTCACCTTGTAAATAAGCCCCCGGAGGGGGGGCTGCAGGAGAGAAAAAGCCGCAGAGAACCCGAGCTCCAGTCTGCTTCTCCCCGCACTGGGCAGGGCAGGAAGCATTTCTGCTGGCCTGTCTAGGCAGCCTCAGCACACGTACTGGTCTCCAGTTCTAGAATGTGAGTCCCCGGAGGGCGGCGAGGAGCCTTACCGGGCTCCCACACTGCAGGGGGCATGTGGGCACGCTCCCCTGGTGCTGCCGGGCCACACCTGCACTTCTAGCGAGGCTGTTCTTGGGGCTGGCGGCGCTAGCGTGGTATGCAGGCCTCGTGTCCCCTGCTCTGCGAACTGTTCCCTCTCAGCACCACAACTCTGCCAACTCCAAACACTCATAAATGCTGGGCGAAATTGGTTGAGATCCTTGTAGGGCTGAAGCATGCCCAGCCCGTGAAGTTCATCCCAAAGGGAAAGTGGCCAGACAGCCTGTAAAATGGGACGGTTCTACAAGGGAGGGCTGCCCCTTAGCAAAGGAATATTCCGTACTGTCAACTTAAGTGACAGTCCGTGCCTGCACTCCTTGCTCCTTCCCTTGGCATCTCCCTGAGCGGACCTGTGCTGATTCCCAGCCTGTCTTCATGGCGTGCTGTGGGGTTTGGGCAGAAGTGGAGGGTGATGGGCTACATGTGATGATTTTAGAATAGAACAATGCGGGCTGGAAGGAGAACAGCCTTCTGGTCTTAAGAGCTGGGCTAAAGCAACATCTGCGGGCGCTGTCCCCACACAGCCATCGACAGGTGACAAAGATGTCGTGGATTGAGTCTGGTGCCTCCCCAGTAAGTCACACATCGAGTTATTACCACACAGCCCAGCAATTCCTTCCACTCCTGGAGATACATCCAGAAGAACTGAAAGCAGATGTTCACACAACAGCATGTACTGGAATGTTTACGGCAGCATTATTTACAATAAACAAAAGGCAAAAATAATCCAAATATCTATCAACCGATGAAGGAACCAACTGGTATATCCATTCAATGAAATATTATTCAGCCATAAAAAGGAAGTACTGACCCAGGCTACAACATGGATGAACCCTGAGAACATGCTAACTGAGAGAAGCCAGGCCCAAAAAGCTATGTATTGTATAATTCCGCTCCCATGAAGTGTGCAGACTACCCAAATCCACAGGACAGAAACAGAGGAGTGGGGTGTGGAGGGACTGCTTAAAGGGTATGGGGTTTCCTTCTGGGGTGATGAGACCATCCTGGAACTAGACGGTGGTGATGGCTGCACAGCACTGCTGATGATAAATTTAAGTTCTGTGTATTTTACCACAATAACAACCAAAAAGAGTGGCTTGATCTGAAAGAATAATAGGGGCCCCTGGGTGGCTCAGTCGGTTGAGCATCTGATTCTTGGTCTTGGCTCAGGTCATGATCTCAGGGTGGTGGGATCGAGCCCTGTGTGGGCTCCGTGTTCGGTGCAGTCTGCTGGCGATCCTCCCCTCTGCCCCTCCCTGGCTCGTGCGCGTGCTCTAAAATCAACTCAAATCTTGGGGCACGTGGGTGGCTCAGTCATTGAGCGTCTGCCTTCGGCTCAGGTCATGATTCCAGGTCCTGGGATCGAGCCCCGCATCAGGCTCCCTGCTTGGCAGGAAGCCTGCTTCTCCCTCTGCCACTCCCCCTGCTTGTATTCCCTCTCTCTCTGTGTCTCTCTCTGTCAAATAAATAAAATCTTAAAAAAAACCAAATCAAATCTTAAAGGGACAAATAAGAACTTGCCCTCAAACCATGTTTTCTTTTCTCATCTCAAGCTCAACCAAAATGGTTTTAAGACCAGCCAGGAAGGGGCCCTCCGGGAGGATCAGCTGACCTCTCTGGCTGGAGCTTCACCATACTGGAAATCTTTACAGAGCTAGAATGCCTTCCTCATCTTTTAAAGAAAAGAAGGTGGATTTTATAGATGGAGGCAGGGTGTCTCCCTCTGATGGCATGCCAAGCCCAACGACAGCTGCCGCTGGAGTGGGGCGGCCAGGGGAGGGCTGCTTTCCTCCCCATCCTCTGTTACAGGATTTAAAGGCTCAGCAAACTCTGGCATTCGGGGACTTTCATCTTGTTCATCTGTTCCAAGCCATCACTGCAGGCAAATGGCCTTTATCAAATTACGCTCCTTCATTTTGCATTTAGGCGCCTGTCCTCATTAGAGAAATCTATGGGTAAAAAGGCAAGACCCCATCCACGGGCATCCTCACGTGAGCAGTGTGTTTTTTGCAGGCCCCGCACGGAAGGGGGCAACCAGTCTCCCTGGGAGCTGAATCGGCCCAGAAAATGTCGCCTCCTGTCCGGCCCTGTTCAGCTGGGATGAGGAGGCGCCCAGCCACGGCCCGCTCCGTGGAAATGCGCGGGCCACTTCTCCGTGGTGTCCGGGGGTTCCCTGCCGGAGCGGTGCATGACCGTGCCCTAAGGGGACGGGGCGGGGGGCGGAGGCAGCGCCTGAGTGGGCGTGGCCTCTGGGGGCCAGCGAGGTGTTCCCGAGGAGGTGGGGCCAGTGCTGCGCTCGGGTCTGCACGCCGGATGTGGTGGGAGGAAGCTCGCCTTGCCCCAAGCGCAGGCAGGGCATAAACAGATGCGTCTCCAAGTGATGAGAGGTGGGGTCAGCATTTCGTGACAGACCCCGGGCCCCAGAGTCAGGCCCTTCTCCATCTGGGTGCCCCTGGACCCCCAACGCCAAGGCTCGGGCGCTGGCGGACAGACTGCTAGGGCCCGTGTGTGCAACTGTGTGTGCGTTTTGCCTCAGGAAGCAAGCCCCTCTGCTTGTGTCAAACCACAGACGGCCAGTCTTTCAAAACCCGGCTTCCGGAAATGCTACTTCTGTTTTTGTCGGGGCAGAACAGATACTCTGGGGCTGCTGGGAAAGGGAGGGTCCAGCAGACGCCAAACCTGGGGACATGCTGGCTTGGGCAGGAGTCATGCCCGGGTCTGAGATCTGGGAGGAGGCTGAGCCCCGGCAGCCTGCGGGATCTAGAAAAAGGCCACACGAGTCTGCCTTCCAGCCTGGCAAAGTGGCAAAGGAATTGCTGTGTGGGAAAACACACGGTTTCCCAGTAAAGACCTAAAACCTCAAGCTTTCTTCTCTTAACCTCTTGAACAGCAAACCCACTGCAGATCACCAAAGGCAAAGAGCAAACCTTAAGAACACCCAGAGGGAAAAGACGCATCACATGCAAAGGAAGAGTAGGCCTTCTCATCAAATGTGAGAAAATAATGAAAACAGACTCTTCCAAGCATTGAAGGAAAGTAATCATCAAGCTAGAATTCTATACCCAGCCAATCATCTGAGCATGCGGGCAGAACAAAGACTGACTCAGACACCAAGGTAAATCTAAATAAGCATTCACTGGAAATAATAATCATAATAAATGGAAATGACTAACTTTGGGGGTCCAATTGAGCACCGAGCTAAATAAAGTCCAGGAAAACAACATGACAGATGGGGTGCTGGTCCTCAGGGAGGGACTTGGGTCTTTGCCTCCGGGAGGAGGGTGGGGACACTGATGAACTTTAGATGTCCTAAGAGCTGCACAGGCGTGAAGAAAATGAATGGTAAACAAGAATGCTCAACTGACACATACAAGTCTGGAAGAAGTAGAGGGAAGTGGGAAAGACGCTCTGCTTCATCTAATGCAAGGTAGACAAGAGGAACAAAAGCAGCCAAGAAGAAACATGGGAATGAGAAAACACTAACATGGGTGTGTAAACCCAGGCATGTGAACCCCTGTTAAAAGGGACTTCTCGGATTTAATTTAGAAATGCAGCTATATGCCATTTGCAAGAGACCCTCTAAATCACAACAAAGAAAAGTTAAAACAAGCTACGCAAGGCAAACAGGAATCACAGGAAGGCTGGCAAAATGCACCGCTGGGGAAAAAACTCACTATTTTGTTTCCTTTATCGGGGAGGAGTTCAGCAGGAAGGTACTCATGACATGTCTACAATCACAGAAAATGATCTTAATACGCTTTCCTAAAACATATGATGTAGATCAGCAGATGATATTAAAAGAACATAGATTTGAACCCAACTAATGAGCTTGCGTATATGTGTATTCACAGTGCTCAGCACATCAGAGAAGTGATACTGTGCACATGAAGCAGGTACTGGACCAGAAAAAGAGGGTCAGTAGATACCTGAGAATGATCATCACACAGAAACAGGCTACTGACTATAATACAGTAAAAGTAAAAATTTAAAAAAAGGTGAATACAGGGGCGTCTGGGTGCCTCAGTTGGTTAGGCGTCTGCCTTCGGCTCAGGTCATGATCCTGGGGTTCTGCGATCAAGCCCCACATTGGGCTCCCTGCTCAGCGGGGAGTCTGCTTCTCCCTCTGCCCCTCCCCCTGCTCGTGCTCTTGCTCGCTGTCTCTCTCAAATGAATAAATTAAAATCTTTAAAAAAAAAAGTGAATACAGGCATACCTTGAAGACACTGCAGGTTCGGGTCTAGACCCCACAATAAAGCGACTCAAATGACTTATTTTGTTAGTGCATATAACAGTAAAGTTGATGCTATACTGTAGTCTATTAAAGTGTGTAATAAATAGTACTATGTGCATACCTTAATTAAAGAACGCTTTATTGCTAACAAATGCTAACCATCACCTGAGCTTTCAGCGAGTCGTACTCTTTTTGCTGGTGGAGGGGTATCTCCTCACTGTTGGCAGCTGCGGGTTGATCAAGATGCTGGTTGCCAAAGGCTGGGGCGGCTGGGGCAGCTGGGGCAATTTCTTAAAATAAGACAACAGTGAAGTTTGACTCTTCCATTCAGAAATGATTTCTCTGTAGCAGGTGATGCTGTTTGATAGCATTTTACCTACAACAGAACTTCTCTCAAGAGTGAGAGTCAGTCCTCTGGAACCCTGCTCCTGCTTTATCAACCAGGTGTATGTCATATTCTAAATCCTGTGTGGTCATTTCGACAGTCTTCACAGCCTCTTCACCAGAAGCAGTTTCTATCTCAAGAAACCACTTCACTCATCTGTGAGAAGCAACTCCTCATCCGCTTGGGGTTCATCATGAGATTGCAGCAACTCAGTCCCACCCCCAGGCTCCACTTCTAATTCTACTTTCTTGTTGTTTCCACCACATCTCCACTGCAGTCTTGAACCTCAAGGTCCTCTGTGAGGGTGGGAATCAACCTGTCCCAAATTCCTGTTAACATTGATATTTTGACCTCTTCCCATGCATCACAAATGTTTTTTTAAAAAGATCTTATTTATTTATTTACGTATTTTACTTATTTTACAGAGAGAGTGCAGGAGCAGGGGGAGCTGCAGGCAGAGGGAGAAGCAGGCTCCCTTCTGAGCAAGGAGCCCGATGTGGGGCTCGATCCCAGGACCCCGGGATCATGACCTGAGCTGAAGGCAGATGCTTAACCGACTGAGCCACCCAGGTACCCCAATCACAAATGTTCTTAATGGCATCAAAAATGGTAAATCCTTTCTAGAAGGTTTTGAGTTTTTTACTCTGCCCCGGTCCATCAGAGGAATCACCATCTGTGGCAGCTAGAGCCTTATGAAATGTATTTCTGCGATCCGACTTGAAAGCTGATATTACTCCTTGATCCATCTCCATCACAGCTCTTGGGGTGACCAGGTGTGTTGTCAGCAAGCAGTCGTATTTTGAAAGGTATCTTTTTCTGAGCAGTAGATCTCAACAGTGGGCTGAAACTATTCAGTAAACGATGCTGAAGACAGATACTGTCATGGAGGCTTTGTTGTTCCATTTGTAGAGCACAGGCAGAGTACATTTAGCATAATTTTTAAGGGCCCTAGGATTTTCAGAATGGTCAATGAGCTTCAACTTCAAGTCACCCATTGCATGAGCCCCTAACAGGAGGGTCAGCCTGTCCTTTGAAGCTTTGAAGCCAGGCATTGACTTCTCCTCTCTAGCTATGAAAGTCCTAGATGGCGTCTTCTTCCAATAGATGGCTGTTTTGTCTACACTGAAAATCTGCTGTTCGGTGTGGCCACCTTCACGAATGATCTGAGCTGGATCTCCTGGAGAACTTGCTGCAGCTCCTGCCTCAGCACTTGCTGCTTCACCTTGTACTTTTCTGTTCTGGAAAATGCTTCTTTTCTTAAACCTCATGAACTAACCTCTGCCAGCTTCAAACTTTTCTTCTGCAGCTTCCTCACCTCTCTCAACCTTCAGAGAACTGAAGAGAGTTTGGGCCTTGCTCTAGATTAGGTTTTGGCTTAAGGGACTGCTGTGGCTGGCTTGATCTTCTGTTCAGACCCCAAAAACTTTCTCCATGTCAGCAGTCAGGCTGTTTCACTTTCTTACCATCCATGTGTTCACTGGAATAGTACTTCTGATTTCCTTCAAGTACTTTTCCTTTGCATTTACAATTTGGCTAGCTGTTTGGCACAAAAAGCCTAGCTTTCAGCCTACCTTGGCTTTCAACATGCCTTCCTCACTAAAGTTGGTCATTGCTTGCTTTTGATTTACAGCGAGAGGTGTGCGACTCTTCCTTTCACTTGAGCACTTAGAAGCCATTGTAGGGTCATTAATTACTCTAATTTCAAGACTGTTGTGTCTCAGGGAATAGGGAGGCTGGAGGGGAGGAAGAGAGACATGAAGTGGGGGTGGCGGACAGATGGTGGGGCAGTCAGAACATACACATTTACTTACTCACCATCTTGTATGGGTGCAGTTCTTGGCTCCCCAAAACAATTATAGTAGTAACATCAAACATCACTGATCACAGATCCCCATAACAAATATAATAATAATGAAAAAGTTTGAAATATTGGGAGAATACCAAAGTGTGAGAGACACAAGCGAGCAAATGCTTTTTTAGGAAAAAATGGCACAAACAGACTTGCTCATGCAGGGTGGCAACAAACCTTCAATTTGTAGAAAACACACTGTCCATATAGCTCAGTGGAGTGAAGCCCAATAAAACGAGGTATGTGTGTACAGGTGCTTCCCCGAATTCTGATTATGGCTTCTCCATCTCTGATCCGTGAAGCGAAATAAAGGGAAGCACAACGAAACAAGGTATGCCTGTATGATAATAACCTAACAATAGCAAGAAAGCACATAGTACCTCCTTAGTGTTTTATAAATATCAATTCATGAGATCCTCATGACTGCATGAGGGAAGTTCCATTTTCAGAAGAGGAAATAAGGCGCAAAGAGGCCAAGTACCTGCCAAGGGCACACAGCACCACCAGAATTTGAACCCAGGCAACCAGGCTTGAGTCCAAACCTTCGCCCCTGTGCATCCTGCCACTAAAACAGTCACTAGAACATACCTGTGAGCTGATCTCCCTATTTACTACGTGCTTCTGAGCACAGCAACGCTGAGTATTTTTCATCCCCCTATGGAGAGCTCCTAGTGCAGTGTCTCATACAAAATAGGAGTTCCACAAATGTCTAGAGAAGGAATAATGTTTTTTAAAAAGACATGACTAAGAAAGTGGCTGGGACTCACTGGGGAGACCCAGGGCCAGCTTGGAGCATCTTCAAAGCAGAGTTGCTGAGCAGTATGTCCCCGGTACCTCGTTCTGAGCAAGGGTCTGTTTATGTGCAGAGACATATTAACAGACACTAGGGATGCTCACTCTTCAGAACCGAAGAATCCCTTTGCACAGCGACTCGCTACCTTGCTTGGTAAATCCAAACTTTCCCATATGAGGTGCTCCTGCCCCACAGTAATGAAGTTCTCTGGGAAATAAAAACACCTGGACTGATGGAGTCTGAAAACATACACATATAGACAGATAAGCGCCGGCTAAGGCTGGTACCGCTTAGTAGCGTGCCTTGTGTAGATGTAAGATGTAAATGTAGATTGGGGCAGGGGAGGCTGACAATCATCATGCATTTATCAAGAACTTGCTGTGTACGAGGCACTGGATGAAGCATTTTACTATTCGCATCACCTCCTTTAATCCTTACCCAAACCTTAGGAGGTGCTGATGATGCCCGTGCTGCAGACAAGGATAGAGAAGCTCGGACGGGTCACGTGGCTCCTCAAAGCTGCGAAGTGGTGCGGCTAGACCCAGGCCCAGGTGGTCTGTCTCGGGTGTGATGCCCCCATCTGCCCAGTCCCCACACCGAGACGCTCTTCTAGCGCTCGTGCAGCAGGGATGGGATTCTTCAATCCTCGGCGCTCATGAGTCAGATACAAAAGCATTCAGAATCTGCTGTGACAGGGCTACGGTTGGGACTGTCTTGCCCCGGACCATGCCCCCCACTGTACGCGCACGTGCACCACTTGTCTGTTTCCCTTTCTGGGCATTTACGTCTTTCACTCCTGGGCCAGATGGTTGATGTGGCCAGGCGTGGTTGGTTCCAGGCAGTCAAAGAACGGGGCGCTGTCCTGGGGCTTGGAGAGTCTGTGTGCTGTTTTGACTACTCCCTGGTGCATACTGGTGTCCTGACTTTCCATTTGGAGTCCCCGAGGAGGACTGTGGCTCCCTGGACACTCCTGGCTTCTGTCTCTGTCAACCGGAAGGTTCCTGTTCTCTGTGCATTGGCAGCCGTCCCCTGGCAAGGTGCAGCAGGGAACGGCCTCCCATGGCCTCTGCATGCTGGAGGCAGCTCGGTGGCGCTCACCCCGAGAGGCCGGGGGTTGCCGCCCGCTGCTCGCATTGGTCTCCCCCTCCCACCACTGGAGACCAAGGTGGTGAGAATGCTTCATTTTGCTTTATATATTTGGAATCTGGACTCTTTATTTAAAGGCTGCATTCCTCTGTCCCTCCCAAAATGCCCAAATTAATGCTTTATGCGAGGGATAATGAGACCTTGCAAAACCAAACGATAAGAACAAAACTATACCCACGGCTCCCTCAAATATGAAGAAAGAACCAAAAACAGAAGCAACAAGACAAAACACCACCAAACCAAACAAAAAGCCTACCACAGAACAAATGGGACAGCGGCTGGGAACGGAGCTGCCTCCCAGGCCGGGTCAGGGGGACACCTAGGCCGTGTTGCACCATCTCTAACAAGAGGCCAGAGCCTTTGGGAGACATCTGTCTGCAAGCTCCCCTTCCCTGCCTTTCTCTTCCATCTCTCCCTTCCTCTTTCCCACTTCCCCTTCAGCTTCTCATCTCCGTGCTTGTGCTCTAAGGGGCTTTATTTTACAAAAAAAATATTTGTTTGAGAGGTTTTTTTTTTTAAACCTCTTTGCTGTTTCCTGCTTACATTTCTACTTCTCCTATCTTGACGCTTCTGTTAACAGCACCTCCAAAGTTAGCACCATCTGTGAATGCTGGTGTTTATTTTCTACTCACATCATTAAGGTGCTAAGTAAGACCGGACTGAACATGCCCCAGGACTCACATCTTTCTCTGAACATATGGGTTCTAGTGGTTTGTCAGGGACACCATTCTGTATCTGCCTCTTCAAACCCCGGGGTCAAGGAGCATCCGGGCTTCGATCTATGGTGGCCGCGGGTCACTCGACAAAGGAGCCAACAGGATGGCAGTCCCCCATCTGTGAATGGAGCACTGAAGGGGGTTCACAGCTACTACAAAAACACACTGGGGATGCGTATATGCTAAAGAGACTCATGAAAAGAATGTATATAGAAGATTAATTATTTTCACTGGGCTTGGGCTTAGAAGATGGCATTTTCTTTTTTAAGGATGGCATTTTTAAAAAAGATTTTATTTCAAAAAGAAAGAGAGAGTGTGAGCATGAACAAGGGAAGCAGCCGAGGGAGAGGGAGAAGCAGGCTCCCTGCTGGGCAAGGAGCCCGATGCAGGGCTCGATCCCAGGACCCTGGGATCATGACCTGAGCCAAAGGCAGATGCTGAACTAACTGAGCCACCCAGGCGCCCCAAGAATGGCATTTTTGAACAGTGTTGGGAGCCAAGAAAAAGAAGTCTATTCACAAGTTCAGGAATTCCTCAGCATTGTCTTGAAACACGTTCTACATCAAACATCTGTGTCTAAGGAGAGAGAGAAGCAGAGTCCAACGTGGGGCTCGATCTCATGACTCTGAGATCATGACCTGAGTCGAAATCAAGAGTCAGACACTTAACCGACTGAGCCACCCAGTAGCCCCCTTAAGGATTCTTAAGTTGGGAAGATAGATGATACTTTGTTTTCTTCAGTGTGGGTACTACTATCTGAAACTGACTTGTCCGATCCTTGGTTTGCTTACCGACTTCCCATGGCTCCCACCCCCTTCCCAAAGGTAAGCTCCATGGGAAATGGATCTTTCTATATCCCCTGTGCCTAAAAGAGTGTCTGGCTTACAGCAGGCACTTCATCAAGAGTGAAATGGACATGAAACTGACAGAGAGGAAGCAGGTGATGTGGGCATTTTCAGGGTGGAAGACCACTTGGGAAACTGCCAATCGAGAGAGCAAGGACTGTGGTTGTTAAGAGGGCAAAGATAGGCAAGTCCGAGAGACGCATCAGACTAAGAATCTGGTGACTGACGAATGTAGATGGTAAAAGGGAGTCTACCACGTTCCCAGCTCCTCAGCTTGGGTGATGGGAGAGACTGAGACAATGAGTTTGGTTGTGGACGCTGTTGAGCTTGACTTCCTCTGGAAAATTATCCAAAGGGCTTAACTACACATGATGTAGACTCAGGGTACACACCTCATTACTCTCCCTTTCTTAAGGGAAACACATTCAGTAAGGTAGGTCGTATATCCCAGTTGTTTCACAAAACCTACTCTGTATGTGGATTCTATTATAAAATCGTTATTTACGATATCATTGTGGGGCTGTGCTCTCTTAGGCAAATAAGCCTAGAATTTGAGAATGCAGCGTTACCATGGCAAGTACAGTGGCCCACCTGAGCAACCATGCCTTTCCCAACCTGGCCACCACTCTCCCCCATTCAGGGTCCCTTAGCATTTCAAACCCTTTATTACGTGTTATTTATTTATTTATTTTTAACACTTTCCCTAACATTCTTTCCAGCAATCTTTATCTGAAAATGTCCAAACTTTTAAAACAGTATTCCTAGGAGCGCCAGTACAAATGACAAAGGAAAAACCAAAAGAAAAATTAAAGGAAGTCTTGGCTTTGCAAATAGAAGGCCACGTTCTCTCAAACTGTGGTGACCTATAGGAATTTGGAAACTGGTCAGTGTCCCATGACAATCAGCAAATTCTGTTTTACTGAACGGTTAGCTCAAGTCCCCGTGGAGGGGCTGTAAGCACATCACACTGCTTGCCGAGCCTGGAAAAAGTGATTTCTCCTGGACACAGACCAACTCTTCCACACCCGGGAGCCGGACGTTCCAGCTGGCAGCAGCAGCAGCAGGGAAGACACGGGGCCTGGGGACTTGCAGGTTTCTTCATATTTCTGGGAATGTTGCTTAATCAAGAGAGGAGACAATGGGGCACGGTGGAGGGAATGTACAGTTTGGAATCAGCTGGTCTCGGGCTCAAGCCCAGCTGTCTGGCCCTGGCTGATGACTTGATCCTTTGAAGCTCAGTTTCCTAAACAGGGATAATTAACAGGGGGCAATGCCCTCTCTTCCAAAGGGCTCCGGGGAGAGCTGGAGAAAATGTAGGCCAAGTGGCTATAGTGCAGCGCCCGGTATGAACTACGCGCTCCGTGAACACTTGTTAACGGAGTGAAGTGCTTCAGTGAAGGAGGGTCTTACGCTTAGAAGGTTGGTCAAACAACTGAGACGAGGCTGAAAGAGCCCTTGCGTCTCAAGGCCTCTTTGCTTGACCACGGCCAGGCCAACCCCTTCAGAAACAACTCTGCCACCTTCTAGCACCATGCTGACGTGAGGCGTGTTGATTCCAGAAGGCCCCTTCAACCTGTTCTTGGGTATTTAAAAAATCCCATTTGAGCTGACAAAGGATGATGACACAGTTCTTTTTATACATTTTCCACCTCACTCTTACTAAATTTTGCTGCCCATCCAGGCAACTGTAACCCACGGCAGAGAATATCTGATTAGGTAGCAAGTAACTGGGGATTTTTGTTCTGAGGGGAATTCAGAGTTTAAAACAGAAGCAACCATCTCATAAACCAACTCCAGAACACTGACATGAAAAGAAACAAACTGCCCACTTTCTACCACCTGTTTGAGAACAGAAGGATTTGCACTCAGTGATGTTAGCTAAAAAATGTCCTCCCTGTCTCGCTGTGGGTACAGAAGCCTTGACCACATGAATGCTTTTGATGGAAAATCTGCCCCCTGCTCTGATACACCCTTTCATGCTGCTAATAACAGAGGCGAAGCAGGCCTTTCTATCAATATGTTCTGCACACTTCTTAGCAGCTCTGGTTTTTCTATTCTGCATTTGCTATTTTAAGCGAGTACATAATGCATCAATTTTCAGACTCTTACTCAATGCCACTGCTATAGAACTGAGAACTCAGTAATCTTGTCAGGCAGCGCAGAACAATATTCCAACAGATGAAACATTCCACGCAGCCTTATTTCCCTTTTCCTGGGATGGGGCATCTATTTCTGGCCCTCTAATGAGAGAGGAACCGGTGGCGGTGGTCCAGTCCTTCTTGCTCAGGAATCCCACATCACAGAAACCACTCACCAGGCCGCTGCTGGTAGGCACATCAAAGGCCCCATGGGGTCTCCAGTCTATCTATCTGACTGCTCTCTTACTTTTTAAGTTCCCAGAAATGGGTTGTTTGGATCCTGGCTGGAGCACGCCGGCTGGAAACGAGACCACATCTGCGCTTGTCCTGCCTGCCACAACGAGTTCCACTTCTCTCCAGGATCACTAACTTAAGAGCCCCCAGAGCAACCTTTATTTCCCCGAGCCCCCGGTCTCCTAAGAGAGTTCAATGGGAAGTATCCCCAGGTGGCCGCTAGCCAAATTTGCCTTGACCTTTAGTGCACGCACACTTCTAGGAGAAAGTCAATTGCAGCTAGTGTCTTGGGGGGGCAGTTTAGGCAGATTTCCCCGCTGTGTGTGTACAGCTTTAGTGGTTTCTAACACAGGCCTTATTTACTGCCTGTAGGGTGACCTGGGAGAGGGCAGAACAATCTGCCACTACACCTGTTGGCTCATTAATGGGTTAGTCACACTTTCCAAAGATTTACGGTGGCTGGTGTAGAAGGGCCGCCGCATTTCCATCAACCCCTCCGGTCTTTATCTCCTAACAATTAAAAAGATGGCACCGCAGATTAGATTGAGTGAGTGCATAACTGATTCTGCTGAAAAAATGAGTAATTCCATAATAACTCTATACCACTGCTTTCTGTCTAAAGAACTATTTCATAGCATCAAATGATTCTAGCCATCCCGATGGGGACCTTGAATTACTGGCTCAACTTCATTAGCATGAAAACAATGAAACCAAATACACTCTTCCTCTGGGGCTGGAAGTCAGACACCCTGAGTAATATTTAGGTCACTGCTGCCCGGGCAAGTCTGAAAAATGGTTCGTGCCCTGATTAGATGGTTACATATTTGTTTTAAACAACTGTCACCGAAGGGGACCCTCAGGTTTTTAAGGTGACCTGCAGGCTTTTTAAGGCAAAGCGAGGGAGAGGTTCTCTGGGCAGCGCTGAACCAATCTGAGGTGGGCTAAAGCAAATCTCTTTGTCCAGGCTAAAGTGCATTAGCATCAGCTTTATGGCTGAAATAAAATCTCTGGGTTTGGTGAGCATAAGTGTCCCTGCTTGCTCTGGGAAGCCCATGGAGCAGTGATTCTTTTTTTTTTAGGTTTTATTTTTTATTTTATTTTATTTTTTTATTCTTATGTTAATCCCCATACATTACATCATTAGTTTTAGATGTAGTGTTCCATGATTCATTGTTTGTGCATAACACCCAGTGCTCCATGCAGAATGGGAGCAGTGATTCTTAACCTTGACTGTATACCAGGATTATTAGAGAAGCATCTGCAAAACAGGGGCCCTCACAGGGATCAGGCTTCCCCTCCTAGAGACTGACTCACTTGGTCTGTGTGTGGGCCCTGAATGTTGGCGCTTTAAAGCCTCAGGTGGTTTCCTGCAGGCCCGGCACTGCAGAGACCCAGAGTGTCACCCTCCCTGGCAATGACCGGAGGAAAAGCTGACCCTGTCTTGCCTCAGACAACTGCTCCAATCAGCTGCTTGGGAATTGCTCTGGCAAGTGATAGCAGTCCCCTGATACACAAGTTAACTGACTGATCAAGCTTCTTACTGTGATGCACTGCAAACACAGACTAGTGACACAGGAATTATTTGGAGCAATGTCATAGAGGTCCTCGGTACAGGAGGGGTTGAGCCTCTGGAGGGTCACTGAGCTTAGAGGAGGGCCGTAGACATGGGCACCCCTACTGACTCCCTGGCCCCATCACTTGGTCAGTAGCCTCCTGTCCACTTCTTCTCATCTCTGTAATCAACAGATACATACTAAGTGCTGAGTGCGAGCCGACCCTTGAAGACACAGTGGTAAGACGAGCTCCCTCATGGAGCGTAGAGTCTGGTGAGGAGACATAAACACGACTTACACACTCACCACTGTTTAGCCAGAACTCTGGGGAGAGCGCTGAAAATAAAAAGTAAAGAATACTATGGAATCACATAGGCCTACTTTGGGGGGAATTAGGGAACGCATTCTTGAGGAAGTGATATTAAATTTTAATATCACATTTTATTTTAAAAAGTCAAAGTTAAATGCACATGCCATAACATGCACAGGTACCAGGGTACATACAGGGAAAGTACATCTTCCTTCCGCCCTCTCCTCTAGCCTCTCAGCTCCCCTCCCTACAAGCACCTACCATCCCCCTACTGTGTAGCAATCCAGACATTGTTCTGTATATATGATATATTCATTTGTTTATCAGGGGGTGACTTTAAAGCTGAAACCTCAGCCATACCCATCCGAAAGGCATCCTTTCATTTCTGAGGTAGGAGTGATGGAGGTGGAACCGTGGAATGTTACAGAAACAAGAGGATATTAGAGAGCCACTGACTCTTGACAAGAGTGGTCTGAGGTTCCTGTTAATCAGTGTTTCATCATTTCAATACTGAGTGTGACTTTCAGAACATGGAAGAGATCATTCCAAAATGTACAGGTAAGCCAAATGCCTAACTATATGCTGGATAGAGCTAGTATTCAGAATATGTTTATTTTTAAAATCTAAACCATGGTTGTTCACAAATGTCCTTCCTTCCTTCCTTGTTGTTTAGAAGGGGGGATCAGCTAGAATCTAAGACAATCTGACATTTTAAGCTGCACCATCCAGTAGAGCTGCTATGCTGCCCCGGGGCCAAAGATGGATAACAGAAAGGTTTATGGGTTGGGGGTCATTACTGTGGCCCCAGCCTCCCTCATTACTAGGTTACCCTGAATGCTAACAGCAGCACGGGGCATTCTGCTTACACAGCAATGCCACAGCCGACCCCAAGAGCTCAAGCCCTGGGCATTCTGATCTGGGGACAGCAACCCCATCTAGATGAGGAACTCCCATAGCTGAGGAGTTCTCTGAGGCCCGGATGAGGTGAGTCTGCAGGACTCCCAGCTCCTCGTCGCCGGGGGCGGGGGTCGAGGGCTGGGGTCGAGGGCTGGGTGGGCAGCCCTGGACCTCGCCTGTCCTGTGAGAGGGTGGCCACCGAGGGCCGCAGCCGGAGGGGCAACGAGCCAAGGGCCAGGCGTCCAGGTGAGGAAGAGCAGCTCCTGTGCTCCTAATCCTCTCTTTAAAAGACTGGTTTCAAGGGAGGCATTAAGGTCCCCAAGAATAACACATGGGAGCGGCGGGCTCAGCCCTGGGTTCCTGGCACCTGAGGCGGGAGGGTCGGGGGCGCGGCGACAAAGGCCTGGAGGGGGGAGGAGGAGGAGGAGGAAGGGAGAGAGGGGGAGGCCAGGCGAGCGAGCGAGCGAGACAAAGAGAATCCGCGCCGCCCAGGGTGGGCTGCGGCGGGGGAGGCGGGCCGGCCCAGGCTGCCGCTTTTAGCTCCGCCGCTCCCCTGGTCGCCATGGCGACGCGCGCATTAGCGATTCCCTCAGACACCGACAGGCCGCGGGCCCGGGGCGGGGGTGCTGCGGGCGGCGGGCGGCAAATGTGTGCTCACACACTCACGCGCACACGCACGCACGCACGCCCACCGAGGAGGCCCGGCAGCGCAGGCCTCCTTCCAGACTGTAGTTGGATGCATCATTTATGCCCCCCGCCCCCCAGCCCACCCTCCCTCCTTCCGGCTGTTTTTGTTTGTCTTGATGATTTGGGGGCTGAGCTCATCTGCGGGCATACTGAGCTCACTGGGTGGCTGCAAGGGAATGGGGATGCGGATTTTGGGTCAGCCAAGGGGTACCATTGGTTTAAGACAAAAACATTAAGACATGGGGTATTTGGGCGGATAGCAGGTTTTCTTTAATTTTTCTTCTTTAAACCAGGGATCTATGTTGGCCAGAAGTGCTTAAAAGCAGAGGGAGGAGAAAGGGTTACCCCCTGGGGCATGTGAAATAGGATTAGTGGGACCCTTGAAGCCCGAGGCCAGCGACCACTATCCTGCAGCAGTTTGCCACACCTGACGGTGTTCCTGCTCAGATTCCTGCTCCAGAAAAAGAAAATCAATCTGTGGGGTTTTTTTTTTGGGGGGGGGGGGGGTACTTGAAACCCAACCTCATCTCTCAGACTGTATTTCCACTCAAACAGGGAAAGACTCGTGAAAGGACTCTTTGAGGGCAGAAACTGGTCTTAATCGTCTGTGTAACCGCTGAGCCCGTGACGGGACACTCGCCGCCGAGGGAGGTGGCCTGGGCACTGGGCTCAGATGAAGTCTCTAGAGTGGACCTCCCAAAGTCAGCCTCCTGAATGCAACAGGGACTGAGCCCAGAAACATCCTGTTAGCACAGATGCCTCCCTTTGAACTCAAACAAAGACCGAGGGGTGTGGTTGGGAAGTTTTTGAAAACTCAGCGAATAGCAAAACGTGGGATAAAAACACGCGTTTTTATCCACCAGGCGAAGTCTCCCCTTTATGACACATCTTGCCCGGGTCTGGAGCATCACACTTTGTAAGATATCCAACAGGCATGCTGATGGATACTAGGGGAGTGACGGGAGCTAGCTCCTAAGGGCTCTGCTCTCAGCTGCTGTGACGAGGGCCGTGGCATTCCCAGGAATAAGAGGACACGGAATCTGACTGGAGTGCCCTTTCCTGACCAACAGAACTGGGTCTGCCTCACTGGACAGGTGCTGTGTCCATTCCAAGAGTCTTCTGTGCTCTGTGCTAATTTTGGAAGCCACTCTGGGACCCCAGGGTAGGGAAGAATTCTCACCCAGGCCTTGCCACAGCCACTGACGGAAAAACTCTGGACAAAAATAATAAATGGGAACTGTTCTTATGCCTGCATTCCAGAATTCTAACCTTACTTAAGTATTCAGAGATGACCGACAAAGGTGGAATAGTGGAGGTGGAGTATGAACAGGGAAGAGAAAGACGAGAATGCTGAGAAGGTGGAGACAGGCAATTAGCCCCTTTGTCCAGCCACTTCCTGACCAGTACAACTGGGGAAAGCCTAAAGACAACATGCTACCTTTCCGTACATTTACCTAAAAGACAAAACCTCAGTTCTGGAAGCTGAGAATTCTAGAATTGGGCCTTGAGAAATGATCTGACCTTGAGTTCTGCTAGCAGAGAAACATCTGAAACATTCTGGCCGGGAGGCTATTTATTTCCTCAAGACCTCTCCCCAAGGGACAGACGGCTTGTGCCTCCCTCTAGTATGACTGCATCCTGACAGTGAAGTTCTTCTAAACCATGACAACCAACCTACTCCTTGGAAACACACCTAAAATAGGGACGAGAAGGCCCCAGTGATGCACATCATTTCTGTAGTCTAAAATGAGTGTTATGATAGTGACATTAAAGCACTCTTCCTCTTTTAGAGGCTGACTTTCTGTGATCAAGGCCCACAAATTCCCACACAATCAAGAACAAATTGAAAAGAAGTCTGAGGAAGTTAAAGAGGAAATTTCAATGCCTCACAGACTTGCTTCCGTGCTCGCGACCAGAGCTTTAAGGAATACTTAAAAACACACACTAGTGAAATGAATGACCCCAAATTTAAAATGATTTGGGAAAACATTACTTTGCCGAGATATGGGGGGTGATTACTTCTTTGTCCACAGAACCCTAACCAGCCGAACCTGGATTAAATAAATCCCAGTTTCCCTGAAATATTCCAAATACTCAAGTCTAATACAATGTACACATCCTCTGACAACAAATAATTTTATGTTCTGTGGTTAAAGGAAAAGTCAACTAAAAATGGTATCGAAAAAAATTCTCTTCACCAGGTATCATTCACTTCCTGTCTTGACTCCCATCCTACCATGGAAGGCATGATACTGTCTGCTAATGGTGAGCAGAAACCACCAAACTCAGGATTAGAAAGATTTTGGACTAAAAAATAGGTTTCCCTGAACTGGTGTTCAGAATGAAAGAATTCTGTCCCAAACTACCCTCATTTCCTGAAGGCCTTTAAAGTTTGTCTTTTTTTTTTTTTTTTTAAGATTTTATTCATTTATTTGTCAGAGAGAGAGAGAGAGCGTGCATGAGCACAAGCAGGGAAAGGGGCAGAGGGAGAAGCAGACTCCCCGCTGAGCAGGGAGCTAGATGCAGGACTCGATCCTGGGACCCTGAGGTCATGACCTGAGCTGAAGGCAGACACTGAACCGACTGAGCCACCCAGGCGCCCCTAAAGTTTTTCATGTTAAGATGAGTTAAAGCATTACAGTGTTTGCAGGGGTCCCAGCTCCACCTGTGTGTCCCACTGAGCAACATCACCCTGCTTGTCCTCCTCACTCTGTCGGGGTCCCCCGAGCCTCCTGGACAACAGCCCACACTCACACCACTTCCCCCGCTGCCTGGCACAAATAAGAAGGAGGGCCTGAGGGCCTGCCAGTGGCCAGGAAGCGAAGGAAGAAGAGCTGGAAGGTCAGGAGGGGAGAGGGGAGAGGAAGGAGGCTACTTAGCACAGGGGCGGATCCCTGTTAAACTCCTGCAACTTCATTTTACAGATAAAGAACCGGCGTGAAGAGGTGGCGAATCGGGCAAGATCACGGAGGTGGCTGGTGGGGGAAGTGAAACCCCCCACCCAGGTTTCTGGTCCCAGATTCAGCGCCCATTCATCCAGGTTATGGGAGGAAAAGGAAGCACCGAAGATCACCCATAATGGAAAGGGTGAAATGCAAATCAAACTGAAAAACTCTCCACAGGAAACTGAGAAGACTCTAAAAAAAAAAACAAAACAAAAAACCAGTCCGTGTCAACCCGTGACAAACAGTAGACCCGGGGCACTTTAGCATCCTGGGTGTCAGTCTGGAGCATGGCTGGCAGGGGCAGACCCTGCCTTCCCCATGGACACGCGGTGTGCCCTGGGCAAATTTCTACACCTCTGCAAACACCTGCTTCCTCAGTCATGAAACGGGGATAACAGTGGTATCACCCTCATCCAGATTTTGTGAAGATCAAAGAGTCATGAGCCATGGCAAAGAGCTTTCTCAGCACAGTGCCTCCCGCCTAAGTGCTTAACCAGCATTTGCTGGTGCTATTATTATAATTACTATAGAGCTACTACAACCAGGGATAAATTCGCTTTCTTACTAGAAAAATGCAGTAAAAAAAAAAAATTCACTGGTGCTTTTCTATCCACGGAAAGCATATCTATTTTTTTGGGGGGGGGCGGCTAAATGGGTAGATCTTTTAAAATTTCCCACAGTAAAAAAAAAAAAAAAAAATTCCTTTTGCTTTTGTCTTGGTGGAGCATGCTTCCTTCTGACGTCAACTTTTTCCTCTACTGGGGGAGAAAGTCCCAGTCTCGGTTTCACAGCTAAAAGAAGGGCTGCTTCTGGGTGCCTGGGTGGCTCAGTTGGTTAAGCGACTGCCTTCGGCTCAGGTCATGATCCTGGAGTCCCGGGATCGAGTCCCGCATCGGGCTCCCTGCTCGGTGGGGAGTCTGCTTCTCCCTCTGACCCTCCCCCCTCTCATGTGCTCTCTTTCATTCTCTCTCTCAAATAAATAAATAAAATCTTTAAAAAAAAAAAAAAAGAAGGGCTGCTTCTTAGGAAAGTGTCACAGACTCCCTCCATGCTAAGGGGCCCAGACATATGATGGAAACAATGAAACAGTTACTGATTTCTGTACTTCCTTGCTTTTGTTTTCCTTAGGAAGTCACCTGGGCTTGGATGATAGCTGAGGTTAGGAATTCTTAGTCTGAAAGAGTTCAGATGCCAACATGTTTTTTCTCCATCTGTAAAATGGGTACCATGAAGTTTGATCAGTCAGTATGAGTGGGGAACTGCAGGTTCCCGGGGTTGCGTCTCCGGCCCTCGGGTGATACACCTCTGACCACTGATCAAATGGCCCAAAGACAACCACCGCCCCCCTCCTCATTTCTGAGGCGATCTCATTCAGAGACCCAGCTCCTGAAGGGTTTTACATTCCTGGTTATTTTTAGACTCATTTAGTTTGTTCAGACACGGTCACCACATGGGATGCAGCTGTGGAAAGCAGCTGCTGTGGTCTGATTTCCAGTCAGTATTGCTTGACATTTCTTGTCAGGTGATTTCTAAAATTTCTTGTGTTTTATTGGGGATGACCTCAGGAACTTTCTTCCCTGGGTTATAAGGTGTGACATCAGAGCTGTGAATGTGATAACCTGCTCCGGGTTGGGGATCGATCCAGAACCCCGCTAGAAAGGAAGGTTTCTTTCCACTCTCAGGACCCAAACTTCTCAGCCCCAGAACAATCAGGTCTGGGACAGGAGACAGTATGGTGGGCTCTGGTCCTAACAGCTTCCTGAAGGCCCTCCCCTCAGTTTTGCAGTGAGTGAGGAGCTGCAGTCTCCTGGAGTCTCAGAAGAAAGCAGAAAGGATGAGGCAGCTTACTGGCCTGACAGGAGCCTACCTTCAGTGACAACAGCTACCATGTCCCAGAGGCTGGGTCACTCGGCTGGGAGAAAGCTGGACCGGACTGACTGCATGCTTCCTCCCACTCCCTCTTGCCATCTTTTCTTCCCTACACACGCTTACCTGCCTTTCTCTGGCTCATTCAGCCATCAGTCTCTTGGCTCACCCCATACCCCCATCTGCCATGATGCTTTCACCTTCAGGCCTTTTGCACATTCTGTTCCTGTCTAGAAGATTCTCAGTCCCTTTTCTGGACCAAGTGCTATTTCTCATTTGATTCTCAACATCAGCATCACTTTGGGGAGCCTTCTTGATCCTCCAAGACAGGATTAACTGTCTCTTTGATACACTTAACACCTCAAACTTTAATTGCGTGTTTATTCATCCAGTCTCCCCATTAGACTATAAACTCCTAATCTGGATCAGGTCTGGTTCACGGATGTATCCCCACTTCCTAGTCCAGTGTCCGGCCTGGCATATAGCAGGTGCTTGGCAAATGTTTGCTGAATAATGTTCCAGACTTACCAAGAACTCCCTCCCTCCCTCCTTTTTTTTTTGTCCCCTATGTATTTTTAGACTATATCAAACTCTTTGTTCTTCAAGTCACCACCGTAAGTGTTCTAGTTTATCACAGTACCTACTCAAATCAAGTCCTTTGTCAATTCTGAGTTTGAAAAAAATCTTCAGTTGCGCATATATGTACAAAAATGTGACACTAGAGACCCCTAGACAGTGTCTGTGTCTAAGAGCCGTACATAAACAAACAGTGAAAATCGTAGCTGGATAGGTGCGCCCGGGTGGCTCAGTCGGTTAAGTGGCTGTCTGGCTCAGATCATGATCTCAGGGTCCTGGGATCGAGCCACGCATCGGGTTCCTTGCTCAGCGGGGAGTTTGCTTCTCCCTCTGCCTGCCACTCCTCCTGCTTGTGCTCTCTCTCTCTCCCTCTGGCAAATAAACAAATAAAATCTTAAAAAAAAAGAAAAGAAAAGAAAAGAAAATCGTGGCTGGATCATTGAAAAGAGCTAGAGACTGTTCACTGTATCCTGGTCATCCTCCCTTGTGAAACCTCCTTTTCGTAAGTTCTGACCCTTCTTTTTGAGGCCGAGTTATTCTCGACAAGGAGATAGCATTGGTTAAACCAGGAAAAACCTTCCCTGGACCCTCTGCAACTGGTTTTCATTTCCTTTCAGGAGACTTCTTTCAGTAGAGAGGAGGTTTCCAGTTACACACGGCCTCCATGGAAGTCCCTTCTACCCACGCACCCTTCTGCTTTAAGCAGATAGGGACTGACGCGGGAGCAGTGGTTACTGGCCGGGATAGCCCCAGCACGGCCGCTTCTCCACGGCGACTTTTCCCCAGCCCTCGCCGTCCGGTGGCGTCCCCAGGTAGGGGCAGGCGCGGTGTTAGCAGGACAGCAGCTCCGGAGGCGGCACGGGGCTCAACTCTGCGCTCTAACAACAGGCACGGGAACAGGGTCCCCGCCCCAGCGCAGGGCCGTGGAGCGGGAGGGATGGCACAATGCCGTGGCCCGTGCCGGATGCTGGCAAGAGGACCGGCTGGTGGTGGCTAACCATGGAAGGGAGGGGCCGCGTGGCTGTCCGAGGGCGTGTGCAAGGGGACAGACGTAGCTGAGTGTCTGGCCTCCTGGGACACCGCTGGGCACCAGGGCCTCTAAGCCGAGGGGCTGCCTTCTGTCCTCATTGACTTTACGGTCTCTAGAAGTACTGACAGAAAGGCAGCGGCAAGACATCTGCTGCGCCGGTCAAGGAGAAGCAACAGCAAAACACCTTGATTCCTACGGCCACAAAATGGGCCTAGTTGGCCTCTGCCACATTTAAGGCTTGTACCTCTCCTGCCCCACCTGGCCCGTGTTTTGGGGGAAGAAGGTAGCCTGACGGCAGGAGAAGCGAGATACCGAGGACCCTGTTGCTACCGCAGGTGGCAGAGAGTGATAAGAGAGAAAGCGCAACGAAGCTGGTCCCCTCAGATTCAGGAAGTCGAAAGGGAGAGAAGCTGGCCCTTAGCTTACGTAGAACTTGGGGGGGGGGGCACGTGTGTGGGAATCATGGGGACGGGTGGTATGGCAGGCTGAATAATGGCTGCACAATGACTGCTGGATATCCACGTCCTAATCCCTGGAGCCCGTGAATGTTACCTCACAATGGACAAAAGGACATGGCAGATGGGATTGCTAAGGCTCTCGAGATGGGGAGGGCATCCAGGATGGCCCAGGTGTGCCCTAAATGCAGTCCCAAGTGTCCCTGTAAGAGAGAGGCAGAGGGAGGCTGGACACAGAAGAGAAAGCCATGCGACCATGGAAGCAGAGATGGGAGCGCTGCGGCCATGGACCAAGGGATGCCAGCAACCCCTAGAAGCTGGTGGAAGCTCGGCGCAGACTCGCTCCTCGAGCCTCTGCAGGTAGCACCGTCCTGCGGACTCTTAGATCTGGGGCCCAAATGAAATCAGTGACACTGATTCTGGACGGCTAGCCTTCAGAACTGTGAGAAAACAGATTTCTGTTGTTTAAGCCATGAAGTCTGTGGTCATGTGTTACAGCAGCAGAGAGAAACTAAGATCCAGTTTAGATGTGCCATCTGATGACACTTCTGATTCAGTTCCAACAGGCATCTTATGGTGGCATGAGAGAGACAGACGAGCGTTTCATATTATTATATTCACTATGTAGAGCCAGGATCAAAGTTCTGAACACATGCACACACACACACACACACACGGGTGCACACACACCCTTTCCTGGCTTTGAATCAGCAACTGCTCTCATCTAGCTCTGCAGTGTTAGGTCGTTTCTGAGAAAAATTCATAGTAAATAGAACAGGTCGCTGTGAACTGAGATAAAGAATCGTGAACCAAGCTCCCCCAACTTAGTCAGGGGGGCTTCCAGAAGGCATCACGGACGCATAGTGGAGACAGGAGTGGGAAGCAGAAGAGGGTAAGGAATCACTTTCGAAAGCAGGCAGCCTGGACAGAGGGGAGCACACCCCCCAGAAAAAGGAAAAGGGAAGGCCCTCTTTTGCCGTTCTAAGAAGTTGCTCCCTCAAGGAGAATAAAAGGGTAAAGGAATGCCTGGCGCTTGTTCTTTCCATCTTGAAACCCTTTTGTCGGGATAAGCGTTTGCATCTTTGGTGTGGGGTTTATTTTCAAAAAGAGGACTATGGGGGCATCGAATTGCTGAGTGCGCTGGGTGACTGTGGCCAGGACGGTGTAGTGGCAGTGGTGGGGCGCTGCCTTCCAGGTGGGGGGCACTTTGGGCTCCTGCGGCATTTTGAGGGGGAGGAGGTGCCTTTGGCTTAAGGAATGGCTTTGGGTTTAGGACGCAAAAGTGTTTGTGTGGTCCTTCTAAGGGAGGCCAGAGCAGGGGCACAGGAGGTGAGCAATCCCCCAAGTGAGAGAGAACACTCTCCCCACAGTTGTGGCGCCATATTCCAAGAAGCTCTCAGAGACAAGGCTCCTGACTGTGGAAGAGATTCTACAGGCCACCTTCCAACACATCAGCCAGCAACGGGGGACCAAGCAGCCTGCTCCCTGGGCACTGGCCCCACAACGCCAAGGGCTCCCCGTGGTACCTACACTTCAACAGTAAAAGACACTTCAACAGTAGTGTCTTAAGCCCTGGATTCATTATCAGTCGGCATCACTTCCCGAACATTCATGGTATCCACAGTGCTAGGGGTTTGTGAGGGTTTGCAGAAGTCTGTGGCACAAGGCTCAGTTCTGGGAGAAACAGACGAATACAACTACACCCAAACCCAAATGAAAACGCGGGGGACAGGATCTCAGGCACTGACGCCAGGAGGAACTAGCAAAGGAGCCAGATGATCTATATTCACCAAGCCCCCAATTACACTGTATCTGTAGTCTTGGGCAAGTCACAGACCTGCTTTAACCCTTTCTGGCCATCTGTAAAATGGGTTTACTATAGTAACAAGTGGCTCAGATTATTAAAAGAACTAAATGAGATAATGGATATGAAAGCTATTTATTTATAAAGATTCTATGTTTAAGTAATCTCTACATCCAACATGGGGCTCACACTCACAACCCCAAGCTCAAGTCGAATGCTCCACTGACTGAGCCAGCCGGGTGCCCCTGAAAGCACTTTTAAAACAGTAATTATGTGGGTGCCTAGGTGGCTCAGTTGGTTAAGCATCTGCCTTCGGCTCAGGTCATGGTCCCGGGGTCCTGGGATCGAGCCCCGCATCAGGCTCCCTGCTCAGCCGGGAGTCTGCTTCTCCCTCTGCCCGCTCCCCCTGCTTGTGCTCTCTCTCCCTCAAATAAATAAATAAAATCTTTCAAAAAAATAAAACAATAATTGTGGTCTCAACATATGCTATAATGTGCAGCATAAGGAAATATTAAAAAATTACACTGATGAGGGTAGAAAAATTAAAGACTGTTAGGGTAGTTCCATGAATATCATTTCCTTGTGACTCATCAGAATACTCTAGGACAATAATTAGAGATACCATTCAAGAGAGAACATCCTGATATTGACTCTCGTCCACATGGGTTTTGGTCTGCTCCTTACCGTTGGCACTCTGCCTTCGCTCCCTTTGAAGAACTGATGCACCCCTACTCCAACCATGGGTGCTGCTGCCCATCACAGCACCTGGCTCCCCAGCCTCAGGGCATGTGATCTAGATCCTACTCTCTGGCCTCAGCGCAGCAGCCAGGGCAGAGGGCATGTGACCCAGTGTGAGCCAATCACAGGCTTTCCTTGGAGGATTCATATATTTGAATTAGGCAAGGTTTTCTCTTTCCTTTAGGTTGCTATGCTGGCATAATGCAAGCCTGGAGCTGCCCGTGGCCAACATTTCCCCTCTGTAGAAGCAGCCTGTCGTAGGACAGAATGAGGCCAACGCAGAGACTGGGGGGAGTGGAACAGGAGAGTCAGGTTAGGGAAAGAGAAAGGATCTTGACAGTAAGCAAGTCCTTAGTTCTAGTGCTTAAACCCCCAGGGTCCTTCAACTCTGAGTTTCTTTCAGGATATTCAATTTTGGGTTTAAACTGGTCACATCATCTGAAAGAGCTCTGATTTATAGAGTGGGCTTACTCTGCAGTACTAAATAAACCCCGATGAAGGGCAAATAAGAATGTTGTTGGAAAAAGATTCTACAAAGGTCATTGTTTTTTCCTGAAAAAAAAAAAAAAAGGGATCAGCTCAGCATTTAGAGATATTAATCCCCAATTTTCTAAACCTGGCTCAGCACTAACATCCTTCCGTATTAATCAAACAAAAAGGCCATGCGCATGCATAATGATGCACAGTAGCAGGGGCTCTCAGTGAAGGTTTGACTAGATTATTTTAATACCTGACAAGCATGATCAGCATAGGGAAGTGAATTCAAAATATACACAGACAATACCAATGAAATGTGCAGGAGAGTGACTGGGCCAACATGTCAGCTTCTAGAGGATTAAGCACCAGATATTGTATTTCTTCTTGTTTGCTTACTGAACAGGAAACACTGGTGTCTCAACAGTAGTATCAGGAACCCCAGAATGGTACTATCTTAGAGATCACTGCATTTTCAGCTTACACTCGCTCTCCATGGCTACCCCACTGCCCAGCTGCTAACTGCCATCACGGAAGGGCCCGTCTCTTGTGGAGTGTATCTAATCCACTGTCCTCCTACAGGAGACCAATGCTTTCGAGGTCCTGCCCGGTACCATCCTGCCTCCAATATGGCTGCTGAGAATTCCACTGACCACTTCCAGCTGAAGGGGCGAGAAGGCAGTTGTCTGAACCAGGTATCAGAAACAGAGGAATGATAAAAATGTGAGTCCTTTCCTGACCTCCAGCTCTCTCTTATCTTTCAACTGGTACGTTCTGCCATCTTCTGAACTTCTACACAAGCTTATGTCTGCTGCTAATGGTGACTGCCCAGTTCCAGGAATTTAGAAATTAAGAGACTGTTTATGGCAAATGAAACAGTGTAGTGCCAACATCTTATGATGACCCATGGCCTTAAGAGAGGTGCCCGCAGTGGGTATCTGGGTCACTCTGAGAGGCATGAGTGGGGGAATATTAAAAGTTGAAGAGAACCATTATTAGGTAGCTAGTGTCACCAGAAATTCTATGTAGGTCTTAAGAGTATGTAGAGACTGATGTGCCCATTTTGCCACAGCAGAGCTGAGGCCCTCCGTCCCCATTACTAGGTGTAAACCATTGCTATTTAGCAATGTCTACACTAAGATTATGTTGTGTGGTGGCTACAAAATGAATGGGAGATATCCTCTTCAAGAAGCCAGCCTTGCACCTTGCTTCCCTGGTCAACGAATTCAGTCAATAGTTGGGTTTTTTGCCTTTGTTCTTGTTCCTTGACCTCCTTGAAGCACCTGGCATGGTGGCTTTAGCGCACTTTCTCGCGTGGCTTCCATGGTACAGCATGTTCTTGCCTTTCTAGTCTTTAGCCATTCCTCCTGTCTCCTCCTCCCTTCCGTGTCTTCGGGTAGTTTCTATATGCTGATAACTCCCAAATCTGTCGTTCATTTGGATCCCAAACCTTAGATTCAGCTGACTCCTGGACACCTCCACTTGGATAAGAGGCAGTTGGGTTCCCATCCAACTGCTCAAGCCAGAAGCCACCAGATGCTCCTTGACTCCACCTTCTTTCTTTCATTCTGCAGCAATCCTGTAGATTTTTACCTTTTTTTTCCTAAAGGATTTTAAATTTATTTTTATTTATTATTATTCTTTTTTAGAGGGGGAGGAGGGACAGAGGGAGAGAGAGAGTCTTAAGTAGGCTCCACGCTGGACGTGGGGCCCGACACAGGGCTCAATCTCACAACCCTGATATTATGACCTGAGCTGAAATCAAGAGTCAGACAGTTAACGGACAGAACCACCCAGGTGTCCTTAGATTTTACCTTCTAAATCTCTTCCAAATCCACCTTTTCTCCCTTAATCCTTACTGCCACTTCACTATCCAGGCTGTTATCGTATCTCACCAAAATCACTGTTAACAGCTTCCTCTCTGCACTCCCTGCCTCCCATCCCGTCTTCAAGCTACAACCAGAATGATCATCCTAAAATATGGATATGTGCATTACAAATCTGATCTCTTGCCTGAAACCCTCCTTTTGTTCCTCACTGACCTCAGGAAGAAGTCTGAACTCCTTCCGGTGTCTCCGTGATCTGCTTCCCTCTCCAGTTACCGGGCTTCTCACTCCCTGCCAAGCTTCCTCAGCCCCAGCCCCACTCAGCTATTTTCAGTTCCTCCATGCACCATGCTCTCTGTTCCCTGCCGGGTGTCCCACTTGCTTTTCTCTCTGCTAGCACACTCTTTCCTCTTCACTCCTTCCCTGTTTGAAGTTTATCCTAAGGAAATAATCTGAAATGCCAACAAATATTTATTACAGGATGCTCACTACAGCACAAATTACAATAAAAAAAAATGGAAACTTCCAAAATGCCCAACAAACACAGTTTTTAAACATTGGCACAAAGTTTTGTGTTAATGGGAAATTACTCAAGAGTATATTAAGTGAGAAAACCAAGTCATATAACTTGCTATCATAACTTCATAGATACTAAAATAGGAGTGGTAGTTATTTCTGCACGGCAACATAACTGGTGATTTAGATGTTTTTCTTTAGATTTTTCTATGTTTTCCAAAATTCACCCATGAACATGCAACAATTACTTTCAAAATTTGGAAAACACACACACACGTGCACATATATAGTTTTTATGGTTCTGGATCATTTTAAAAAAGAACATCTATGAGCAAGATTATATGAGTACAGATGTAAACAAAGTGAAGATTCTTCTTCTCTGGGAGGAGTGCTTTATCATATGAAAAGTTTCAGTCCTTAACTACTATGGTATCTAGAAGCTTTCAGTGAGTCTTGTAATAATCTGTTGCAAAGGGTGAAGCAAAAAGACAACTGATGAGTATGGGGAAAGCTTCTGCTGATGCTCCCCTGACAGATGCTAGGGCTAATATTAACTCCTCATTTTTGGATGTATGTTTCCATTATTGCAAAAATCCCCCCCCTTCCCCCCCCCCCCCCCCGCGGATACGGGCATATGTTTTGGTGTTGTTCAACCAGCTGGATGGCCACAAGAAGAAATGAATTGAGTGAACGAAACATGGTTAACTCTCAAAATCCCCAGCTGCTAGGCTTCGGTCAGCAGGCAACGACAGGTGTCATCCTAGTTCATCTGTGTGCCCAACGACAAAGAGAGAAGGGAACGTCAACACACAGAAGTCTGCTTCTCCAGAAAAATGAAAATCATTCGGCTAAGTCCATATAGCTGTATCCAGGGGCCATTTGTGATATGCTGGTCTTTGCTGAGTAACAGGAGACACTGAGTACGGGCCTGAGAGTATTACACAGAAGCGGAGTTTCCCACTTAATGAAGCACGCATGCTATTTCCATTGAAGGCCCTTTTCTGTCTTCATGAAATTTGGAGTCTAATCTACAAGCAGTGTGAAAAAGGGAATGGTATGCTTTTGGGAAAATGAGACAAAACTTCTAACTTACACAAAGATGTCAATTTAAAGCATAAAATTGAAAACACAGCATCTTTTGCTCACTTAAGTTTAACTGCTTATTAAATTTTCACTTTACGCTCTGTGGAAAACAGTATGGAGGTTCCTCACAAAGTTAAAAATAAAACTACCCTACGATCCAGCAATTGCACTACTGGGTATTTACCCAAAGAATACAAGAACACTAATTCAAAGGGATACATGCACCCTGATGTGTATAACAGCAGCATCTACAATAGCCAAGACAGGGAAGCAACGCAAGTGTCTGTTCACAGATGAATGGATAAAGAAGAAGTGCTATATGTATACAATGGAATATGATTCAGCCATAAGAAAGAATGAAATCTTGCCATTTGCAACGACATGGATGGAGTCAGAGAGCATAATGCTAAGTGAAATAAGTCAGAGAAAGACAAATACCATATGTGGAATTTAAGAAACAAAACAAATGAGGAGAAGGAAAAAAAAAGAGAGGGCAAACCAAGAAACAGACTTGCAACTATAGAGAACAAACTGATGGTTACTGGAGGGGAGGTGGGTGGGGGGATGAGGGAAATAGGTGATGGGGATTAAGGAGTGCACTGGTTGTGATGAGCAACGAGTGATTAAAATAAAAACTTTAAAAAATCTAAAAAAAGCAAAAAAAAATTCACTTTATGACCTACCACACAGCATTTGTTGCAAAGCATATAGTAAATAACTAAGTAATCAAGTAAATAATTAAAAAAACATACTTTCCCAACAAAGATTTCAATCTCTTCGAAGGGAAAGAAACAATACATTGCACTTATATAGTATTTATATAAAACCCTCTAACATTTAGATAATATCTTTGGGGATCTCAGAGTGTCTTCCCTCCAGAAATAAGACGGTAGCAACTCAAGGGAGAAGGGCAAATTTCTTTCTTTCTCACACTTAGCTCTCTTTCTGCAGAGTCTGTACTCAGAGCTGAGAGGCAGAGCCCAGTGAGAGACCGGGGAGCAGAGCAGATTACAGGTCTCTCAGGCTACAGACTCAGATTCTGCTATTTTCTGGGTCTGGAGCAAATGAAACCAGCATGAAGTCACAAGTCATAACTTGATGAGGGAAAACAAAAGAAGATCCTAATGTGTCAGATCATTTAAAACTCCAAACTGACTTTTATTATTACAGCTGGATAAAGTGAGTAGCTTCTTATTGGTTTAGATATTGAAATGAACCATAAATATGGATGTTTGGGTTAAGTGAGTGATGAATCTTTTGTCTGGCTTAATTTCCCAGATTTTTAAATGGATAATTCTAAAAGCAATGCCAATTTATTAGTTTCTCAGAATTAGATTTGAGTTGGAAAAAGAAATGATAGTATGAATAAAGAAAATATTATTATGTCACATATATTTCATTTTAAAGTTTGAATTAGTTCTTGGAATCTGATCTGGATCTGATCTGTAGAATTTTCCATTTGACACCCTTAAACGTTGGCAATATTCCAGCAATTGTTACTGATTCCTTTTAAGCTTTATTACTCAGGATTTAATTTTGGTGGTTTGAAAAAAAAATTCCCATGAATTGCATCCTTTCACAGTTAGAAATCGAAGGTTCACACTTCTTGTCAGCAGGAAGTGGAGATCGGGAAGAATTCTATTTTTGGAGTTGAAAGGCCACCTTTGACCCAGAAATGTGCCGTTTGGATGAAAGCTGTTTTCTCTGTTTTGTCTTACTTGATTTACCCAAGGAATGGAGAAACATTCAAGAATACAATTTCAGCAGACTTGTTTCCTCCTAGGGCCCTGGGAAACCCTTGTATCAACCACATCTGAAGAATTTCAGATTTTCAGGTGTTTATTTTGGTCTTGTGTGACCCATGTAACAGTCATTTAGATTATTCAAAACCTTCCAAATTGAAATCTTGACTGTCTTGCAAGATATAAAAGTCAGAATTTATTCTTCTGAATCAGGGGATGGGAAACTAAGGCCCACGGGCCAAATCTGGCTTACTGCTTGATTTTAAATAAAGTTTTATTGGAATATGGACATATCTGGTGCTTGCTTCGGCAGCACATATACTAAAATTGGAATACGGACATATCTGTTCATTTACATACTGTCCATGGATGCTTTTGTGCCACGATGGAAGAGCTGAGTACCTGTAATAAAGATCGCACGGTCTGCAAAGCCTAAAATATTTACTATCTGGTTCTTTATTTTTTTTTAAGATTTTATTTATTTATTTGAGAGAGAGATAGCAAGAGAGAGCACGAATGGGGGGCAGGGAGAGGGAGAAGCAGACTCCGTGCTGAGCAGGGAGCCCAATGCAGGACTTGATCCCAGGACGCTGGGATCATGACCTGAGCTGAAGGCAGACGCTTAACTCACTGAGCCACCCAGGCATCCCACTATCTGGCTCTTTACTGAAAAAGTTTGTCTACTCCAGGTCCTGATGATAAATTGAGGAATTAAAAAGAAAGTCTATAGAAATAGTGATGCTAAAGAGCAGGAGCTTTTTTTTTTTTTTTTTAAGATTTTATTTATTTGACACAGAGAGAGAGAGAGAGTGAGCACAAGCAGAGGGAGTGGCAGACAGAGGGAGAGGGAGAAGCAGGCTCCCCACAGAGAAGGGGGAGCCCGATGTGGAGCTCGATCCCAGGACTCTGGGATCATGACCTGAGCGGAAGGCAGTCGTTTAACCAACTGAGCCACCCAGGCGCCCAAGAGCAGGAGCTTTAAGTGCCAGTATCACAAATGTTTAGTTTTAGGGCCTAATTGCTTTGCATAATTGGCATGAGACGTATCCGTGACAAGCAACATACTAAGACTCCAGTTATGAAACGAATGGCTTGAACTGAGAGTTGGCCACTAAGTAGCACAGATGTTGGCAGAGAAAGAAACTAATCCATAGGGAAAGATATGTAATCCTAGTACACTACTTGGCTCTGATGGAAACAATGTTTATAAAATTACAGAAATGTAAAGGCTAGTTATGGGTTTCAGCTTTAGAGTCAATCATCAAAGTATAAAACAATGTAAATAGTAACAATATAAAAGTAAAACTATAGGTGTCAAAAGTTCAAGCAGGGGCACCTGCATCTTCATTTGACATCATGATTAGTTATGAGAGGTCATGTCTGAAGTTGAAGTTCAGCCTTTAATATCTTTGAAACTGGAATGCTCCTTACTCTTGATGCTTTATTATTATTTTTTTAGTATTTTATTTATTTATTTGATAGAGAGGAACAGTGAGAGAGAGAGCACAAGCAGGGGGAGCTGGAGAGGGAGAAGCAGGCTCCCCACTGAGCAGGGAGCCCAACGCAGGGCTCGATCCCAGGATGCCGGGATCATGACCTGAGCCCAAGGCAGACGCTTAACCAACTGAGCCACTCAGGCACCCAACTCTTGATACTTTAAAAGTCTAATTGTCAGTGTTATTTTTCCTTAGGGGAATATAAAATAATGGTGCATCTTATAACAGATGGCATCTTAAATTTGATAATGCAGTGTTTTGAACTATAAAAGTAATGAACAGTAAACTAAAGATTATGAAAAAACTAACAATAATCAGAAGGAAGTGGCCAAAGGAAGCTAAATAAACTATCATCTTTTACAGTCAAAGGTCAATCTTATGTCTAAATATGATAAATTAAAAAAAAATGGCACCATAGCATGTTGTTCATTTTATTTATTTTTTTAAGCATTTTATTTTACTTTTTATTTTTTATTTTTTTAAAGATTTTATTTATTTATTCGTGAGAGAGAGAGAGGCAGAGGGAGAAGCAGGCTCCCAAGGAGCAGGGAGCCCGATGCGGGACTCGATCCCAGGACCCCGGGACCATGACCTGAGCCGAAGGCAGACGCTTAACCATCTGAGCCACCCAGGCGCCCTAAGGATTTTATTTTTAAGTAATCTCTACACCTAACGTGGGGCTTGAAGTCACAGCCCCTAGATCAAAAGTCACATGCTCCTCTGAGCCAGTCAGGTGTCCCCTTTTCATTTCTAAATGTTTTTTTAAAAAGCCACACCGTATTAGTTTCTTGTGGCTGTTTTAAGAAATTAATGGTGTAAATGTACTCTCTCACACAGTTCTGGAGGCCCGAAGTCTGAAAGCAAGGTGTCGCCAAGGCCATGTTCCTCCCAAGGCTTTAGAGTTCCCTGACTCTGCCGGCTTCTGGGGGCTGTATCACTCCAACTTCTGCCTGTCCTCACATCACCTTCTCTGGGTGTGTCAAACCTCCCTTTGCCTTTCTCTGATAAGCACATTTGTGGTGGCACTGAGGACCCACTTGGATAATCCAGAGTAATCTCCCCATTTCAAGATCCTTAATTTAATTATTTTTGCAAAGACCTTTCTTCCAAACAAGTAACTTTCACTGGTTCCAGGGATTAGGGCATGGACATACCTTTGGGAGTCATTACTAGCCTACCCATGCATGAGTTTGGTTTTTTAAAAATATAAATCTTAAGTCATTCTACAATTTGAAGTCCTTCAGTGGCTACCCATAACTTGTGGGATCAAGTTCAAATGATGTATTGGTTAAAAATTAGTCTCTAAACCCGAAGCACAAGACACAAAAGAAAAACAGATCAGCTGGACTTTAACATTAAAATCTTTTGAGCTTTATGGGACGCCTGGGTGGCTCAGTCGTTAAGAGTCTGCCTTCGGCTCAGGTCATGATCCCAGGGTCCTGGGATCGAGCCCCGCATCGGGCTCCTCGCTCAGCGGGAAGCCTGCTTCTCCCTCTCCCCCTCCCTCTGCTTGTGTTCCCTCTCGCTGTTTTCTCTCTGTCAGATAAATAAAATCTTAAAAAAAAAATATTTTAAGCTTTAAAGGACACCATGGAGAAACTGAAGAGACAACTCACAGAACGGGAGTGAATACTTGCAAGACATATATCTAAGGAACTTGTATCTAGAATATACAAAGAACGCTTAGAGCTCAATAATAAAAAGACATAGCAATGAAAAAATGGGCAAAGGATCTAAATAGATGTTTCTTTAAAGACAATATAAAAATGGCTGGGGTGCCTGGGTGGTGCAGTTGGTTAAGTGACAAACTCTTGGTTTCGGCTCATGTCATGATCTCAGGGTCAGAGATGGAGTCCTGTGTCAGGCTCCAAGCTCAGTGTGGAGTCTGCTTGGGACTCTCTCCCTCTCCCTCTGTACCCACTCCCACAAAATAAATAAATCTTAAAAAAAAATGGCCAATAAACCCATGAAAAGATGCTTTACATCATGAGTCATCAGGAAAATGCAAATCAAAACCACAATGAGATACCACTTCATGCTGACCAGGATGGTGATGATAAGAAAGTTAATAACAAGTATTGGTAAGGAATAGAGACACTGGAACCCTCATACACTGTGGGTGGAAATATAAAAATGGTGTGTCTGCTTTGAAAAATAATGTGGCGGTTCCTCAAAAAGTTAAACATGGAGTTACCATATGACTTAGTAATTTCACTCTTATCTTAGGTATATACCTATGAAAAATGAAAATAAGTCCACATAAAACTTCTACAGGAATATTCATAGAGGCATTATTTTTAATAGTCCCAAAGTGGAAACAACTCAGATGTTCATCAACTGACACAAGGATAAACAAAATGTAATATAGTCACATAATGGAATATTATGGTGACAATAAAAAGGAGGTACTGATATGACACATTGCCATGACATAAATGAACCCTGAAAACATGATGCTACATGAAAAAAGCCAGTCACAAAGACCACCTATTATGTGACTCCATTATATGACATGTCTAGAGTAGGCAAATCTACAGTGACAGAAAGCAGATTGGTGGTGGCATGAGGTTGGGCAGAGGGAATGGGGGGGTGACTGTCAAAGGGCACGGAGTTTCTATTTGGGGTGAGGGAAGCATTTGAAGTTGATTGTGGTGATGGTCGCACAATTGTCAATGTACTAAAACCCACTCCATTGTATGCTCTGTATGTACAGAGAGACAGTATATGGAATCAGAGAGTCTACGGAATCAGAGTCTACGCTCCCGTCCCAGCTCCAAGAGAACATGCAGATGGACGAGACAGGGCACGCACAGGCCTCGCACAGTCCCTGGCACGTGGAGGGGACCCTCCGTGCGCAGTGCTCTCTGCTGGGCGGCGGAAGCTTTATGGGACTTGGCCCCTGGCCCATCTCTGGCCCCTTCCCGTCACTTCAGCCCTCCTCTAGGGCAGTCCCCCCACCCTGCACGCAGCTAGACTCAGGGCCCCTGAGACAGTGTCAGCACATCCTGCTTTTACTAGAACGCTCTTTCTCCCCTGTGTCAGCTGGCCAGTTCCTCCTTTCTTTGCCTTCTGTGTTTCCTCAGCGTTCCCTCTTTGGGGAAGCTGTCCCTAAAGGCTCTGAAGCCTGCCTGCTCTTCTCGCTGGTTAGCCGTGCTGCTCGGAGCTCCGCCAGCCGTGGGCACACACGCGTCCGACAGCGCTTCACCGTTCTCCATGGCATCTGTCCACCTGCCTTGGGTCTCGTGCGTCTCTGCGCTCGGGCCAGGCCCAGCCCGGCGACAGAGAGGAAGAGACAGGGGGTGTTGAAGAGCCACGGGCGGCCTGGCAAAACCTCTCCGGGGCAAAGAAAAGATTTACCCCCCTGCTCTCCTGACGGCACAGCTCCTCTGTGTCCCTGGGGCCGGGACGCCTGGTACGACCGCTCCGGTGCTTCAGCTCCCGTGCGCCCCGCACCAGCTCCCCACAGAGTGACAGGGAAGCCAGGTGCACTGCTGCTCCTGTGACACCGCGCAAGCCCCTTCCAGCTGTGCCCCGGTCAGCTTATTAACACTTCACTGATGCGCGTGTTCAGACATGTGTACTTAATGCGAAGGGACAGCTAAAGCCCAGAAACAGCAGGCTGTTGACACTTTGCGGCATATGGAAAATACATTTGCAAACCCTGTAGGAGGTAATGCTCAAAAAGAACCAACCATTTGGGGACAAGAAGGAATGACTGCTTTCTAAATATTCCGCACATCAGAAGCACAGGCAGTAGGACACCCGGGCAGGTCTGTGTGAAACACCCCGTAACACTCAGAAGCCATGAGGGCCCTGACCCAGGCTAGGACGGCATGCACCATGCACAGGAAATGGGGGGCGGTGATCTTCACCTCCACTCAGGCGGTTATAATCCAGGAGATACTTATTTGTCTGGTGAGAGTGACTTTCAGTATGAGGGCTGCCATGGGGCACGGCTCCAGGGGTGCCCTTCATATCATGGTCCAGGTGACAGGCACCCCCTTAGGTGGCACATGGCAGAGTCTGTGTGGCTGTCAGAGGCGGCCTTGCAGAATTGTGATGAGATAATCCTATGTGTATTCAAGCAAAAGGGGCTTGCTTCTTTTTATATGGCACTGGCCTTTTTTTTTCTTAAACAACACTGTTCAAACTGTACATATGACTTAATGAAACCCTGATTTATTTTAATTTTTTTAAAGATTTTATTTATTTATTTGAGAGAGGGAGAGTACGTGCGCATGCATGAGCAGGGGGAGGGGCAGAGGGAGAGGGAGAAGCAGACTCTGCTGAGCAGGGAGCCCGATGCGGGGCTCAATCCCAGGACCCTGGGATCATGACCTGAGCTGAAGGCAGATGCTTAACTGACCGAGCCTCCCAGGTGCCCCAATAATGATATATTGTAAAGGAACCTCCAAACACGAGGAGGGCTTAGTTGGCAACAATTTTTGTTATTAGCCACATCTTGGGGCAGGACTTTCAGCAAATATGAGCAACCTTCTCCTGTCCCAGTGTATTTTGTTGGTTAGGGTTAGAAAAACAATGTAAGGCCATTAAGTGCTCAGACACCCCAGGAAAATATACTAGACGTCACTTCTGAAAGTCCGTACATTCACATACGGACAAATGAGACTCAATGACACATCCTTCCAAGGCGTCATACCAGTCAGGCACCTGCTTTTCCTCATCTCTATTACAACAGAGAAGGGCCAATACTGGCACGTGCACGTCAGCCCCCTCTCACCTTCTATGCTATGCTGAGTATTTTTAGTTTGCTGTGATTTTTCTGTCTCAAAAGTTCCTCTCTTCCTTCTAACAGAGCTGCTCCTGGGCCCACCTGCCTTAGGGTACCGACCTGGGGTCAGAGCTTACTGTAGGAAGAAGACTGTCCACCTCGTGAGGTCCCATCAAGCATCACCTCCGTTCTGACCTCTCCTAACCCCCCCCCCCCGCTAAAGGCCCCAGCCTGGAGTCTGTACCTGTCCACGCCAAGTGGATAAGAACGTGGGCCGAGGAGCTGGAGAGAACAGAGTTGCAATCCTGACTCTGTGGCTTACTAGACACAGGCGCCTCTGGCGAGTGACACACCCTCTGCAGCTCTCGGTGCCATTGGTGGAAAAGTGGGAGCAATACCCAGCTCCTGGGGTTCTTCGAGGGCTAAAGGAGAAAACGGGCATGAAGCCGTGGCTCAGTGGGAGTGCCCAGCCGTCAACAAATGGTAGCACATCGTCTTCCTCTACTGTGCTTCCTTCTGCATTTATTCTGTCCCCATCATTAGACTGGGAACACTTTGAGAGATCAAATATTTGCTGAACTAATGGGGAAATGGATGTGAGAGGAATGGAATACCCTTCCACTTCCTGCCAACAAGATGCTCCCGAGGAATTACGGCACTTCTGTCCCGATCTGGCCCCTAGTTAGTCGTCCAAACTGAGGCTGTGTTACATCCGCCAGATGGTAGATTTTCATTAGCAAAGACAGCAAGGTAGGAAAGGTTAATTATGATATGTTCTTATTGTGATACATTACCTCTTGGCTCAAATTTTATTTTATTTTATTTTATTTTTTTTTAAAGATTTTATTTATTTATTTGAGACAGAGAGAATGAGAGACAGAGAGCATGAGAGGGAGGAGGGTCAGAGGGAGAAGCAGACTCCCTGCCGAGCAGGGAGCCCGATGCGGGACTCGATCCCGGGACTCCAGGATCATGACCTGAGCCGAAGGCAGTCGCTTAACCAACTGAGCCACCCAGGCGCCCATTGGCTCAAATTTTATATGCAGTTGACCAAATAAATGACAGCTCCCCCCCCAATTTCTGAAGGTACCCATGTGCTTTTCTTGTTGTTGTTCTGTTGTCTCTGTGCTACACCGAAGAACAGAAGTAGGGTCACATGCTTCCCCCCTGCCCCTTTGCTTCTGCTTGTAGGCTATTAGAATTTAAGGTCTGTTTCTCTTTCCTTGGCTTTTTTCTAGAGGACTTGGGATACTTGGGGGTAGGCTTCTGAAGCCCTGGACAAGATTCCTGTGATGATTAATTTCATTAGGTTGGATCAGGGCGAGCTTAGAATGAAGACTCTTGGGATTCTCTCACACTCTTGGTGTAACAGGCACCGAGGCCCTCACAGACCACGTGGCGCCAGATTTGGTCACGGATCCCCTCCCCCTGCTCCCCCTGCTCTGCCCGCCTGGCAGCAAGCATGCGGGCTGCCTGTGTGGGAGAAATGGCTCTCCCATTCTGGATTTAGGCACGTTGAGGGCTGAGCAGTAGCTCAACCACTCTCCAGTTTTCCTTTGGAATTCGGTAATGAACTCATTAAATCACCAACTTGTTGTGACAGGAAGTCATTCAGATGCTGATGCTATTGCCGTGGAAACCATCCCTCCGCTTGGAACTCTGTCTGTCTCTGCTGAGGAGCACTCTGGCTCCATAATTACTGTCATCCCCAAATAACACAGAGCCATCACGGCTCTGAGCAAGTCCAGAAGCAGGGGCATACAGAGACTCTATTCTGCTTTCATATGAACCTTGCTGGTTTTAGTATTTTTAGCACACATTTCTGCTCTGTACCAGTTGTCTTTTTAATTCCTACATGCTGGCTCCTTTCCAGCACCTTTCCTAGAGAAGCAGACAAAGGATTTTCCGGGGGGGGGGGGGGCACGGGGCAGGGATAGCTGTCAGGAATACTGTTTAAAGAGAGCCTACTGCTTTCCGCAAATCTTTGTGCTTCCAAATATGGAAAAATGAGTTCTCCTGCCTTTTATGAGGAACCCCAAGAAAGGAAACCCAAAGGTTTATGTATAATTATGGATAGATCAGTGATGCCCAAAGGCAAGTTCAGAGATGCAACGCAAAGTACAAAGTGATGCTGCCTTTACTTTGTTTGCACTGGGGAGACTACTGTTGAGCTTCATTGCTCAAGGCTGAGCAAATCCCAGAAAAGGAGAACCCCGCTTATCCCAAGTAGCAATCAAATCTTTCTTGTCTGTTACGGCACCTGGTATACAGCAAATCTTTAACCACAACCATCACTTGCTTAGCATCTGAGACACTGGGCTGGGCATTTTATATTCTGTTTCATGATGTAAATTAATCTGCATGAAAATCCCATGAGGCAGGTATTTTTTTTTTTTTTTTTAAGATTCTACTTATTTATTTGAGAGAGAGACACAGTCAGAGAGGGAACACAAGCAGGGGGAGTGGGAGAGGGAGAAGCAGGCTTCCCGCAGAGCAGGGAGCCTGATGCGGGGCTCGACCCCAGGACCCTGGGATCATGACCTGAGCCGAACGCAGACGCTTAACGACTGAGCCACCCAGGCACCCCGAGGCAGGTATTTTTATTCCAATTTTACAGCTAAGGAATGTGCCGCTCAAAGCAATTTCAGCGCATTAAATAAATGCCACGTGTTTCCATTCTGCACAGGTGTGACCACATCACGCCTCCTGTGCTCTCGCGTCCACAGGCATACAGGTGCCTTCCACTGCCTTAGAATCACAGACGCTCAGATTAGGACAAATCTTTCGTGATCCCCTTTCCAATGAGCTAACACCTTCTAGGACATCCCAAGTCATTGTCTGGTTTATGCTTGTGTATTTCCAGTGATGGAGAATTTACCAAGAGCAGCTGTGTTCAGATAGCCTGGTTCGAAAGCCCCTCTTGGTCTGCTCCTAACACGAGGAAGGAGCAATCACTGGTGCTTCTCCCGAGCCCCAAACTGAGGAAATCTGGCTCTGGCCAGAAGTCTGTCCTCTAGCATATCGGCTGTGGACGGGAGAAGAGGGAAATGAGGAAGGGGGTGGAGCTAAGGCCAGAGCGAGGGTGGGAGGGTTGGGGGGTGAAGGGGGGGTTAGGGACTGTTTGAGCCGAACCAGGAACTCTGGGCAGATCCCGGACTCTGAGGTCTTCGTTCACCCCCTGCGAAAGAGACCTGCTCTCCAACGCCGGAAGGAAGCTGCTGTTTTGGATGAGACTCCGTGAGGGGATGTCTGGCTCTTCTTTCGGTGTCACTTTTTACTTCTATATATACACATACACTCTGCCCAGAATGCATAACTTTGTCACAAATATGAACACCGGCATTTAAAGACAGGCAGTGAGCAGCGATCCCTGGGCCACCTCAAAACGTGAGCAAGGTCATAGGAGGAGCTTGACACTGACCTTCCAACCTCATGAAGCCTTATGGTGAGTGGTGTTAAGGGTACTGCTTTCTGCTCATGGGAGCTTTCTGTTCTTATAAACGTCATTTGCCTCCACCTTAGACTATGAACTCTTTGGTGGCAAGGTCTGTGATGTATGCAGATGTTTATGATCTGTGACTTGGGGCAGGTCTCTTTCATCTCCCTCACCTGTCACGTGAAGGATACTGTTAATTCCGTTACCTACCTTACAGGAGTACTGTAAGGTTAAAACGTGAAGTGCAAAAAATCTACAAAAATGTTTCTAACTTAGTATTCTAGGACAGTGACTATTTTATAGACAATTTAATTTAGAGCCCAATATTTATAACATGTTAGGTCAAATCTCCTTGTAATTACCAATGAAACAAAATGATTTTCAAAGCTTCCAGCAATGATTTAAGCAATATTCGATACCAAAAATTTTCAGTAGCAGTGACTTTTTCTTTCTTTCTTTTTTTTTTTTGGTGTTCACTGTCTCATGATCTAACCTGTTGCAAAGACTAAAGCAAAATTTTCCACACTTAATCACAAAGGATTAGTAAGGCCTCTGTAATACTGCATCATTAAAAACAAGCAGGTCACAGAGCCCAACATTTTCAATCTTTATGGATTTGTTTTCTAAGGATTTTAAAAGGTACTTATAAATATACCCTACCTTACTTCTAAAAAGCATCTGGGGGATAGCCCATAATAAAAGGAACAGAAATAACAAAAGTGAAATAATTTAAAAATAATCTTTTCATCCAATTCACAGCCATTTCTTCTTAATAATATCTGTGAAACAGAATGAGTGCAGAGTTACAAATGAGATCTCGTATAATTTCTGACACTGAAAGTATTTTATGCACTGTAACTAAGCACAGAGCAGCTGATGTCTGGTGATAAATGACTTCTGGGTGGTGGGGGTCTATGCAATGGTCTAAACTATAGGACTTGAAGAAAGAGAATGAGCACTAATGAAATTATGAAGTGGATTAAATCAGTGTGCAGCACATGCCCAGAGCCCATGGTTTATTTCTGTTTGGATGTACCATCTAGTCTTAGGCAGAATATGTTAAGAGAACCACACAAAGGGGAAATGAGTCACTTACTAAAACCCAGAAAAGCTTAGGCTAACCGGCTAGACAGAGACTCAACCATGTCTTTTTCTGCCTCTGTTCTACTTCTCTATCCTGAGAGCATCACCTCGTCTGAATCATGGGAGAGAACTGTTTTTGGCAAATATACATTGGACATATGCAGACTTCCTCCTGCTCTTTCTTCATGACACACCCACCCCATATCCAGGAGGCTTTGGAATGCATGTGGTTTTTAAAAAATTCAGCAGTCTTACCTCCATAATTATGTTTGACCTAGACCAACATTAAAATATCTTGTTCTCCCTGAGAGGGCAGCAGTCAGCATGAGGTACCATCTTTCCTTGGATAATAGCCCATTATCCTTTCCCTCTCACCCATAGTCCTACTGGGATGAAAGCCCTGGCAGAGGAACCTGGTCTTGCTCATATACTGGTACAGTGCCTCGCATGTTGTTGGTACTCAGTAAGTATTTCTTGATGGAGCTGAATATGTTCAGTCTGTCTTCCAATGGTTACCTGCTTTTTCCTCAGCTTATAAGCATGTTCAGGTCTCTTCCATTAAATAAAAGAACAAAAAGCCTACCCATTCGTTTTTTTCCCCCACCAGCCATGAAGTGCCCCCAAATTAAGATTAACTATAATGCCTCCTAGCTACTAATTTCTCTCTCATCACACCCTATAGTTAAGCTTTTTTTTTTTAAAGATTTTATTTATTTGACAGAGAGAGAGAGAGAGAAAGCACAAGCAGGGGGAGCAGCAGAGGGAGAGGTAGAAGCAGGCTCCCAACTGAGAAAAGAGCCTGACGTGGGGCTCGATCCCAGGACCCTGGGATCATGACCTGAGTTGAAGGCAGATGCTCAACCAACTGAGACACCCAGACACCCCTACAGTTAAGCCTCTTCTTTTTTTAAAGATTTTATTTATTTATTTGACGCAGAGAGAGACAGCGAGAGAGGGAACACAAGCAGGGGGGTTGGGAGAGGGAGAAGCAGGCTCCCCCCTGAGCAGGGAGCCCGACGCGGAGCTCGATACCAGGACCCTGGGACCATGACCTGAGCCGAAGGCAGATGCTTAACGACTGAGCCATCCAGGTGCCCCTACAGTTAGGCTTCTTAAGAGAGTAGTTTACATACGTTGTCTTTACTTCTGTACTACCTGTTCTTTAACCTTTGCAATCCATCCATCTATGTCTGTCCATCCATCCATCCATCTCCTCCTTGCCATCCTACCATTCATCTGCTCTTCTGTCCACCTATCCTTTTCCTCCCATCTATTCATCTGTTCTTCCATCCCCTGCTTCCTCCTCCTGCCTTTGCTTCTGTAAATATGTATCAATGGCTCCTATGTACAAGTACTGTGCTGGACACTGGGAATATGGTCGTAAAGCAGACACGATCTCTCTAGTGGAAGGTGCTCTTGATCTGGTGGGAGACCCATGTGTACACTTAAGCTTCTGAAACTGAGCTGCCATTCCCTTGGATACTCAGCAGTGTGCTATAGTAAGAGAAGCCATAGAACAAACCTGGAGAATCTTCCAGGAAGATTTATTCCAAATAAGTAACTGGAAAAATTTAACATCCAAATTAAAGCCAACATCTAGAATGACAGAATGAAAAGTAGTGTTAATTGTTAAAATAAAACAGGACTTTAAAAGAAACATGCCAGGGGCGCCTGGGTGGCACAGTCGGTCAAGCGTCTGACTTTTGGTTTTGGCTCAGGTCATCTCAGGGTTGTGAGATCGAGCCCCACGTCTGGCTCCGCACTCAGCACAGAGTCTGTTTAACACCCTCTCCCCCAAGAAAAAAATAAAACAAGACGAAACCAGACAGAGAGACAAACCTAAGAGACTCTTAATCACAGGAAACAAACTGAGGGTTGCTGGAGGGGAGGGGGGTGGGGGGATGGAGTAACTGGGTGCTGGACATTAAGGAGGGCATGTGATGTAATGAGCACTGGGTGTTATTAAGACTGATGAATCACTAACCTCTACCTCTGAAACCAATAATACATTATATGTTAATTACAAAATTAAAAAAAAAAGAGAAAGCCATTGTAAGCTCACCTCCTGGCTGTTTACGAGGAAGAATTGTTATAACATAAAAGCACTTACGCATAAGTAGTTTTGATATGAAATATGATTTTGTTAGACTGATACTGAATTACAGCAGAATCCTATTTTTAAGAGAATTATACAAAAATGTTAATTTAATGAAATAAAAATGACCATTAACTAAAATAAAATACATGGGGGAAAAAAGAGAAGGGGGAATAACCTAGAAATAGCAACTAATCACAATGTGTACACTTTTTTGGATTCTGCCTCAAACAAAATGTAAAAGAAAGTCATTCACAGCATTTGTGTTAGATTGGTTGCAATAATAAACTCAATGAACGGCTTTCCTGACTTCAAAAACATTTAAAAATAAAAATGCCATATGATCCAGCAATCCTACTTCTGGGTATATGACCAAAAGAATTGAATATATATGTAGTGGAATATTACTCAGCCTTTTATTTATTTTTTATTTTTTATTTTTTTTAAAGATTTTATTTATTTATTTGACAGAGAGATAGCGAGAGCAGGAACACAAGCAGGGGGAGTGGGAGAGGGAGAAGCGGGCTTCCTGCCGAGCAGGGAGCCCGATGCGGGACTCGATCCCAGGACCCTGGGATCATGACCTGAGCCGAAGGCAGACGCCCAACGACTGAGCCACCCAGGCGCCCATTACTCAGCCTTTTATTTATTTATTTTTTAAAATTTTTATTTATTTATTTGACAGAGAGAGACACAGTGAAAGAGAGAACACAAGCAGGGGGAGAGGGAGAGGGAGAAGCAGACTCCCAGCTGAGCAGGGAGCCCGATGCGGGGCTCGATCCCAGGACCCTGGAATCATGACCTGAGCCGAAGGCAGACGCTTAACGACTGAGCCACCCAGGTGCCCCCATTACTCAGCCTTTTAAAAAAGAAAATCCTGCCATATGAGAAAACATGGATGAACTAGGAAGACATTGTGCTAAGTGAAATAAACCAGAAAGACAAATGCTTCATGATTCCACTTCTATGAGATATCTATAATGTCAAAGTCATAGAAGCAGAGAGTAGAATGCTGGTAGCCAGGGGCTGTGGGAGAAGATAAAGGGGAGTTGCTGTTCAATGGGTATAAAGTTTCAGTCACACAAGATGAGTAAGTTCCAGAGATCTGCTCTACAACATTGTGCCTACAGTTAACAATACTATATTGTACACCTAAAAATTTATGAAGAAGGTAGATCTCATATTAAGTATTCTTACCACAATAAAAAAAAAAACCAAAAAATGGTGTAAGGAATTATTGTAAGGAACTGTTAAATATGGAAAAAATAAATCATGGGGAAAAAAAAAGACCCTCTCTCCCTCTCCCCCACTGCTCTTCTTCTCTTTCTCTCTAATAAATAAATAAAATCTTTAAAAGAAACATGCCATAGGCCATTTCAGGATACGATCCTAGTGAATGTTGAGTTTGCTCTTTGGTTGCCAGGGCAATTCCTTAGAAAAGTCTGAGAAGCATTGATAATTAGATAACTACCACACCAGGTGACACATTAGCCTAGAGGTAAGAAATATAGGTGCTGAGCGATCTCTGAGAATGAACAGGACAATTCTGGGGAGGGGTGGACAGGATTGCCTTCACAGAGGAGTTGATATCTGAAATTGCTCTTGGAAGATGAGTGGCTTACCAGGTGGAGAGCTGGGACGACTGTCGCTGTGGGTAGAGGAAGCAGGATGTACAACATCAAGGAGTTGTGAATGGATCTGATGTGTAAGAACAAGGAGTCTAACGGCAGCTGAGAAAGGACGTAGGTTTTATCTGTACAGTGCAGAACCCTGGTATTGTGCTAGAAAATTCCAATGCTGGAGACCATTCTCTACCCTTGAAACTCTTTTTTTCTCTTGGCACCACTGTATTCTGGTTCTCTTACTTCCTTGACAATTTCTTCTTAGTCCCCTGTGCTTATTTCCCCTCTTCAACAACCCCCTCTCGCCCCTTGAATTTTAGTGTTCCCCAGAGTTCCTGTTGGGCCATGTTTTTCTTCTGGTTCTCTGCACATGGGCTGTTTCGTTCACTCCCACTCTTCAATTTCCTTTAAGCAGCTGGCTCCCAAATCTTCTTCCCTGGTGCAGACATTGCATGGATAGCTCAACCTGAACTGCCTTTCAGGAGGAGTAAGTCCTAAGCTGTCTACATCATCTTCAGTGCTCCTCCCCTCCTTTCTAAGGCCAGTCTCTACAGTCTAGACTAACAGAGCGATGATCTACCCAATCACTCAAATAAAAACTTGGGAGTCACCGGTTGCTTTGCTCATCACCCAGAGCCCATCAGCTGTGCTAACTGGCCTCTGCTAAATATATCCTTCCCCTTCGATCTCCACCAGGGATTCTCAACTGAGCCAGGAGTTCTCCCATTCCCTTCACCCCAGCTGAGAATCACGGTGCATAACGAGAGAGATTACTGATGGGCACAGGCTGTGCAGCTGGACCATGTGGAGGCGGAAAAGGGTTAGAATCATTGCCCTGACCATATCCCTCTTGGCCACAACTGCAGCAGCTAGTTAACTGGTCCCCCTGATACCAGCTCCTTCCCCCTGAAGCTGCCTTCACCATTCCAGTTATCTTTTTGACACAGAAGCCTCATTTAAGGCAAGGAGTTCTTGAAACTGACAAAACAAAACTAACACAGAATAAGAAGGAAATATAAGTCAATATTTATCTGGTCTTTGGATGGGTAAGACTTTTTAAAGCATTCATGCAAAGGCTAAGGGAAAAGGCAGATGTGATTACCTACAAATGCAAAACTTCTCTAGAAAAAATAATGCAATTTAAAAAGATGGGCTAGGAAAACATTTGCAACATATATGAGGGTTAATAGTCCTAATATCTAAAGAGCTCTTATAAATTAGTAACCAAATGATGAAGGCACCAAAAGATAAAAAGACACAAAAGATATGAGAGAGGGAGAGTACAGAGGGAGAGGGAGAGGGAGAAGCAGACTCCCTGTTGAGCAGAGAGCCAAACGTGGGGCTTGATCCCAGGACCCTGAAAATCATGACCTGAGCCAAAGGCAGACGCTTAACCAACTGAGCCACCCAGGCACCTCAATAAATAAATCTGAAAAAAATATATATATAATACATCCTTTGGGGTACCTGGTTGGCTCAGCTGGTGGAGCATGTGACTTTTGATCCTGGGGTTGTGAGTTTGAGCCTCATGCTGGGGGTAGAGGTTACTTAAAAATAAAATCTTAAGATAAAAAAATACACCCTTTGACCCCACAATTCCATTTCTAGGAATTCCTAAGGAAACAATCATGGATATGAATAAATATATGTCTCAAAGGACAATAATCAAGCATTATTTTTAATACTGAAAACTGGAAACATTCTAGATGCTCAACAATAAGGGTTGACAACTAAGCAATAAAAAATTCTAGCTGATTTTTAGCATGAAATACTACGACAGGAATTAAACGTTGTTCTGGAAAAGAATACTTAGTGACACAGGAAGACATTTCAGAATGCTTGCTCTACATTGTTAAGTGAAATCACAATTATAAAATAGAACGTATTAAAAAATCTCATTTTGGAAAACTATCTGTATGCAAAGAGGATATAAAAATGTTAACAATGGTTTGAATGTGTGCTTACAGATTTTCTTTTTCCATGTCTTTGTGTATACGTTTTCCAAAATTTCCACATATAGAGTTACTTTTGTTACCAGAAAAATCTTTTTTAAAAAATTTTTTATTGTTATGTTAATCACCATTAATCATCATTAGTTTTTGATGTAGTGTTCCATGATTCATTGTTTGTGCATAACACCCAGTGCTCCATGCAGTACGTGCCCTCCTCAATACCCATCACCAGGCTAACCCATCCTCCCACCCCCCTCCTCTCTAGAACCCTCAGTTTGTTTTTCAGAGTCCATCGTCTCTCATGGTTCGTCTACCCCTCCGATTTCCCCCCCCACATTCTTCCCCTCTTGCTATCTTCTTTTTTTTTTAGAAAAAATGTTTTTCACTAGAAACACAAAATTCCCCTGTGTTTTGGCTGCCTATTGTCTCCTGGACCAAGCCCAACTCCCTCTGCCTGAGAGGCAAGGCCTGTCACAATCTGGCTCTTCTCTGGCTTCCCAGCCTGCTCTTCCTGCCCAGAGCCCCACATCCGAGGCCTCCCGAGTCACTAGCGTGTCCACCAGTAGGCCTTGCTGTCCTGAACCTCTGCCCCTCTTTCCTCTCCATCACACGCGAAGGACTGGTTTACTCCTCATTCTTCTAGATGCTCTGGCTGTCCAACGCTTGGTCTTTCAATTCCTCAGGCACACCAAGTTCTTGCCTCAGGGCCTTTCTAGCAACTGTTTTTCTGCTTGGACGGGTCTTCACATGACCACCTCCTTTTCATCTTTCAGACCTTAAATGTCACCTCTTCATTCGGCTTGCTCCCACCACTCTAGCCAAAGTGTCATCTTCCCTTTAATTCTCTGCCTCCGAGCCCTGTTTATTCCTCCTTAGCACCAATGACAAAACTATTTTTATTTGTTCACTTGGTCTTTGTGTGTTTGCCCCACTTGGATGGAAGCTCCAGGAGGTCAGGGGCTGTGACCCAGGGCCTCACACATCAGCTACACACAGTTCTTTACGGAAGGGACAGACAATGGAAAGAGCAACTGTTCTGTAAAGGCTGCCTCTGCGTTCCCATGGGGCCCTGGATGCTCATCTCTACCAACGTCTCCCTTCCTACACGTTTCTAACGCGAATGCTGTTGTTTCTTTACTGCTGGTTCCCTGGAATGGATGGGAGGTGTTCTGAGAGGGACACTGGGTCCAGGGGCAGGGGCAGGGCCCGGTGCATCGAAGGTGCTCAAGTGTGTGCTCTGAGGGAAGGCACGAGGGGGGCTCCTGCAGGCTTCCAAGTGGGAGGAGGAAACTGTTCTGGGACTGAGCAATCGCTACAACCCACACAGATGATGAAGTGCTGCCTCTGGGTCAGCCTCAGCTCACAAAAGTCCACTACAAATTAGGCAGACATGGGTTTATGTCTACGGAAAGGTTTAACTACATTTTAAAACAGATTTTAGCAACTAATTAGTTATTAACTAATTCTTGAGCTTCAAAAAAAAAAAAAAAAGCAGCTGGGGGGCACCTGGGTGGCTCAGTCAGTTAAGTGTCCTGCTCTTGAATTTGGCTCAGGTCATGATCTTGGGGTTGTGAGATGGAGCCCTGCATCAAGCTCTGCACTCAGTGGGGAGTCTGCTTGAGATTCTCCCTCTCTCTCTGCCCCTCCCCCGGTGCTCACACACTCACTCACTCTCTCCATCAAATAAATAAATAATCTTTTTAAAAAAAGATTTTATTTATTTATTTGATGGAGAGAGACACACACAGAGAAGAGAGGGAACACAAGCAGGGGGAGTGGGAGAGGGAGAAGCAGGCTTCCCGCTGAGCAGGGAGCCCAATGCAGGGCTCGATCCCAGAACCCTGGGATCATGACCTGAGCCGAAGGCAGATGCCTAACGACTGAGCCACCCAGCGCCCCCATAAATAATCTTTTTAAAAAAGCAGGGAAAATAGGGACATTATAGTGTTTTGGGGTCTGTCAGAAAGTGAACTGTGCTAAATTCCTTAATCTGAAGAATTTATAGGTTCCTCATGGAGCCTATAAATTGATGATGTTTGTTTCTTTCAAAATGTGATCCCAGAGACCCCAAATATTTTACAGACAAATAGTGCGGGGAGTCACCCCAATTAAGGCAGCTAAAGAATGTCCAATTTCACTATGATGAATGTAGAGATGGTTAGTGACCCATGGGACAAAATGTCAAACTCGAGGTTTGAGCAGTGCGGGCGTCATTCGGTGAGATTGTGTGAGCCTGTCACTTGCTGGCCTTGGCCTATCTTTGTAGAAGTCAGCCCAACCAAGATGCTCTGTTGCAGCTAGTTAGGGGTCAGTGAAGTTTCCCCTAAAGGGCCAGGCAGTAAATAGTTCAGCTTGGCAGGCCACTTGGCCTGTGCTGTAACTAGTCAACTTGGCCCAAATAACAAATGGTGTGGACGTAATGGATGGGTATGGTGGTGTTCCCATTAAATTGTATTTGTGGACAACGGATTTGAATTTTATATACTTCTCAGGTGTCACAAAATACTCTCCTTTTCATTTTTGCGCCCAACTCTTTAAAAATGCAAAACCATCTCTGTGGTGAGCCAGATTTGGCCTTTGGGCCACAGTTCGCTGACCTCTGGGTTAATTTTTGACAGTTTATCTGTGTGGGCAGCTGTAGGACACTCTGAGAGACAGGGCCCTGATCTCGGAAGAGAAAGTTCCAACACTCGTGTGCCTTGGCCTGCCAGAAACAATTTATTTCTGAGCACAACCAAACTAGAGAGTAACATCAGGCACTAGATGGTTAACGTTTAATTTGATGGAGAAAAAGACTTCACCCTTGGAAGTGAAGAGTGTTCTTTGAGGTTTGATTAAAAGTGACTTATACATAAACAGAGAAAGACATGTATCATATGACCTCACTGATATGAGGAATTCTTAATCTCAGGAAACAAACTGAGGGTTGCTGGAGTGGGGGGGTGGGGGGGGAGGGATGGGGTGACTGGGGGATAGACACTGGGGAGGGTATGTGCTCTGGTAAGCGCTGTGAATTGTGCAAGACTGTTGAATCCCAGATCTGTACCTCTGAAACAAATAATGCAATATATGTTAAGAAAAAAAAAAAAGAAGAAGAAGAAGATAGCAGGAGGGGAAGAATGAAGGGGGGGAAATCGGAGGGGTAGACGAACCATGAGAGACGATGGACTCTGAAAAACAAACTGAGGGTTCTAGAGGGGAGGGGGGTGGGGGGATGGGTTAGCCTGGTGATGGGTATTGAGGAGGGCACGTACTGCATGGAGCACTGGGTGTTATGCACAAACAATGAATCATGGAACACTTCATCTAAAACTAATGATGTAATGTATGGGGATTAACATAACAATAAAAAATAAAAAAAAAAGCAAAAAAAAAGTGACTTATACACACTTTATGGGAGCACATTCTCGTGGTGCTTTTTCACTGCAGGATAAACAGAACATAAGTAATGTGCTGCTCTCCTCATAGGCTCGCACCTGGGGCTCGAGACAGCCAACAAACACTCTCCATTCCAGGGCTCAGTGTCAGATAACCATCACTGACAGTAAGACAGCCCAGAAATGTCTGTGCTTTTCAAGGGAAAAAGGCTTCCTCCACAATTCTCACTGGTTTCTATAGAATGAATCCCCAGGGAGATGAGAGGAACTAGAGGTCATTTACAAGGTCCGGTTCCTCTGCTCCTCTCATTTTCTATTTTAGAATGTGCTTCCGTCCCAGATAGTTCAGCCCTCCTGCGTTGGGTGATACCGCTAACCTTACATGGTAGAGGCAGTAGGGTCTAGAGCACAGGACACTGGGGCGGGACTGCCCGTCCATAACTAATCAGCTGTGATCGTGAGCAAGCTACTTAACCTCTCCGTGCCTCAGTTTCTTCAGCTATAAAATGGGGATAATAACAGCACCCACCTTCAGAGCTGTTGTGAGGTTTAGGTGCGTGAGCATATGCACAGTGCTCTGAATAGAGCCTCGCATGGAGTAAGTACTGGGTGAGTGTTAACTCTTTTTACGACTATCTTCATGTGCTTACCAAGTACCTCACGCATGTGTGAGCACACACACGCATGTTCACACAGTTTTAATTTGATCCTCAGCTGGTCAGGGATTCTTCCCTTCTTATAGAGAATAACAAACAGAGTTGTGGCCCAAGGCCAATCAGCTAGGAATCTTCTTTATTATTTATTTTAAAGATTTTATTTATTTATTTGACAGAGAGAGACACATCGAGAGAGGGAACACAAGCAGGGGGAGTAGAAGAGGGAGAAGCAGGCTTCCTGCAGAACAGGGAGCCCGATGCGGGGCTCGATCCCAGGACCCTGGAATCATGACCTGAGCTGAAGGCAGACGCTTAACGACTGAGCCAACCAGGCGCCCCGGAATCTTCTTTAGACTATGAATCAGATTGTCCTTCAAGGGCTTCTAAATCACTGAATGGGATCTTGAATTGCCTGCCCTTTATCTGTTGGGGAGGTTCCTTCAAAAAAAGGTTGTATAAAAAATAAAAGTTCTTAAAAAAAACCTCACATACTTGTAATCCATAGGCAATAGGGATCTCCGTTATTTAAAGTTTACTTTTCCCGTGTTTTATTACCATTATCTTTTTATTGCATCTCATTATTTCTCTCCTTAACACTCTTCCTACTATTTTAAGCTTCCTTCTTTTTGTACTGATGACCTATCATCAGTTTCTGGGAATGTAGACAAATTATATCCACTCCTAGCCATGGAACTTTAAACAAAGTCTTTCTTTTGTCACCTCCTGTATTTGTCACTGCTGAGCCATTGCAATCCAGTGACAGAGCAGTTACCCCCTAGTGACCCACATTCAACTGCAAGAGGGTCTGCGACAAACTGAATGTGCCTGTTGTTAAAATATCAAGCTATTTTGGGAAAAACCTCCTCCCTCCTTGATGCATAAGTATGGTCATTGATTCAAATGGCCAGGGCAGGTCACCAGAGAGAAGAGTTTCTAGTTTGTAAGCACTGCTGAGACAAAGCCAAAGAGACAGTAGGATTCCAGGAAACATGCTGCCAGAAGGAAATGTACATTAGGGAGAGTTTGAACTAAGAAGAAATGTTAATACTCAGAGGCATATAATAAATGGTCCATATACAAAACTTTTACACCTCAAGTTGCAATTCTGACTCTCAAGATGAGCTGGTGGCTCATTCAGGGAAAAGCTACATTTTTGCAGATATCAACAAGCAAACTGGCAACATTTAGAACTAGTGTAAGTTCTGTATTTTTCATTTCTCCAATGTTTTCCTTTCTTTCTCAAATTCATACATGTTCTTTGTAAAAATTTTGGAAAATGGGGGAAGGCATAAGAAAGTAGAAATGAAATTTTACTGATAAGACTATCTCACCATCCAGAGAAAGAACCATGGTTCATATTTTGACAGAGTAACATAGCAATATTCATATCTCACATGTCCTTCTACTAATTAACTTTTGCTGTAAAAAATTATTTTTTTCTTTCAATTTTCCCTTGATTATCAAGCAGTATATGCTCATTGAAATAAAGCCAGAAAGCACAGAAAAGTTGACACAAGTACACTAAAGCACCTAGCACTGGCCACTTTGGTATACTTTTTTTTTTTTAAGATTTTATTTATTTGACAGAGAGAGACACAGCAAGAGAGGGAACACAAGCAGGGGGAGTGGGAGAGGGAGAAGCAGGCTTCCCGCCGAGCAGGGAGCCCAGTGCGGGGCTCGATCCCAGGACCCTGGGATCATGACCTGAGCCGAAGGCAGACGCTTAACGACTGAGCCACCCAAGCACCCCGGTATATTTTCTTTTACCCCTTCTTTTTATGCCTATATTCTTTTTCGAAGTTTTGATCACAATTTGGATATAGAATTTCATACCTAAAGTGTTATGTCATAAGCACTTTCGTTCATTTATTTATTTGTGAGAGAGAGAGAGAGAGCGTGTGAGAACACAAGCTGGGGGTGGGCAGAGGGATAAGCAGACTCCCTGCTGAGCAGGGAGCCCGATGTGGGGCTTGATCCCAGGACCCTGAGATCATACCTGAGCCAAAGTCATGCTTAACTGACTGAGCTGCCCAGGTGCCCCTGTAAAGATAAGCTTTAATGGCTGTAAAAAATTTCATCATATGGCTATAGTAGTACTTGTTTACCTATTCTTCTAATGTTTACATTCTAATTTTTCACTATTTATAAATAACTGCTATATACAACTTTACACATAGATTTTTGTCCACATTTCTGATCATTTTCTTAGGACCTATTTCTTGAAAGGAGATTGTTAGGGCAAAGGATATGTGCATTAAAAAATTAGTAATGTTGGGATGCTTGGCTGGCTTAGTTGGTGGAGTGTGCAGCTCTTGATCTTGGGGTTGTGAGTTCAAGGTGTACAATGGGTGTAGAGATTACCTAAAAAATAATCTTGGGGTGCCTGAGTGGCACAGTCGGTTGAGCATCCAAGTCTTGGTTTCGGCTCAGATCATAATCTCAGGGTCATGAGATTGAGCCCCGTATTAGGCTCTATTAGTGTTCAGCGGGGAGTCTGCTTGAGATTCTCTTGCTCTCCCTCTCTTTCTGCTCTTCCCTCGCTCATGCTCTCTCTCTCTCTCAAATAAATAAATAAATCTTAAAAAAAACCAAAAAACACTACACTGACTTTAAGGAAAAAAGTGTCTTACTGTTTCGTTAACATACCTTTGATTATTAATGAAGTTGAAATGTTTTCAAATGTTTACAAAACATTTCATTTTTGGTTTTTTTTTGGTGAACTGTCCATTTTCTTTGTTGTAACAGGTATTTCTAAATACATAAATAATGAATTTGTGGAGGATGAGGTTCATCTAAAGCTCTTAGTCTGTGCCCCAGCCTGTGCACTTGAGAACAAGTGGGAACCATTTCCACACTGAGTAATAAGCAGTACGGGGAAGGTCTGCTTTACATAGGAGGGCCAAAAAGTCACTCAGGTCTTTCTCTCTCCTCCCTGCCCCTCCACGGCAGGCATTCAACCTCATCTTAAACTGCTATGCATCAATTTCAGGTGAGCTACTTAATATTTGATTCAGTGTATTTAGTTTTATAAGCCCTTTGTTGATTAGGTATGATGCTTATTTTTGTTTACCATGGTTCCTGCTGGGCTCAAGGTGACAAGGGAACATAAAAGTAGCAGCAGCTAGTGAGATGTATCACAAACTGATTAAAATCTGCTTTGCTTAACTTTCTCTGTAACAATCTGGAAGTCAACGTGCTGCAAACTGACAGCAAGCAGGCAGCTGCTAGAAGCCCTTCCCGCGTGCCGCTGGTGGCTTCCACTGACCCGCATGGAGGCTGGGAGCAGAGCCTGAGCACAGAAGGAGTGGGTCCTCACACCTCTCCCTCTCCTTCCCTTCCTGACTTGGTCACAGGGGGCTGCGAAGGGGGCTATCGACTAGCGGGGAGATTCTTCTTACCCGTGCTCTCGAGATTCTACTTCACTCACACAAATCTGGACACGAAGCTGACATCAGCTTCCTTCAGGGTCACTGAGGAAAATCTCGGTCAGCACGAGGTCCCTTCCCTCTCTAAGCCGACACCATATACTTAGCAATTACAGCTAAGTGGCCATCCGGGCAGTGCTGTGGTGCAGGTACAAGCCTCCCCTCTAACAGAGCCTACGGACCACCTGCGTCCTTCCTTCCCTCTGATGGCTCCGTAGAGCTCCCCGTGCTCGGTGTGAGGATGACTCAAACACCTGCACGGTGTGCTCCCTGCTCTCCGTGAACCTGTAGTGCAGGGGGGAGACACACGAGCCACAGCACTAACTATAAAACGAGAGGAAAAGTAACAGTGACCACGAGAGAGAGCAAATAAAAAGTCACATGGCCCTTCCACGTAGTTGCACTTTCAGCCGTTACGGAGGAACATCTGACACTGGAAGCCATGTGACTTGGAAGGGGGAGGACTGCAGGGAGTCCCGAGGCCTGCCTGCATCCTGTTGTCATGGTTACACGGTGGCATGTGGTCATTCTAGAAACAACATACCCCCAACTGGGGCGCCTGGGTGGCTCTGTCGGTTGAGCGTCCGCCTTCGGCTCAGGTCATGGTCCCAGGGGCCTGGGATCGAGCCCCGCGTCGGGCTCCCTGCTCCGCGGGAAGCCTGCTTCTCCCTCTCCCACTCCCCCTGCTTGTGCTCTCTCCTGCTCTCTTTCTCTCAAATAAATAAAATCTAAAAAAAAAAAACCAACCCAGAAAAACAAAGAAAACCCAGCATACCCCCCAATCTCACAACTACCCAAGAGTCCATCACCCTGCCCTCGAAATAATCTCATTATCCAGAAAACACTCTCATGTGCTAACCCCGTTCCTTAAAGAGGAGATTCTTCCTTCTAGCAACAGAAGGCATCCACATTTACAATGCAGTTCCCACCTCTGTCCCCCTTAAACTGCGTCGCCACTGGACTCTGGAAACCTGACCACAGGGAGCAGCAGCTTCGATTCCGCAAACTGTTCAACTCTCAGCTCTCAAACATCTGCCTTGCCACGTCTGCCCCCAAGAGCAGCCGTCCTCTACCTGGCCGGCAACACCCTGGCTGTTGTGGACATCTAGCTCTTCAGGCCTGCCCGGAGCTAGAATGTGGCCATCAGTAAACATTCTCAGGTAAGGCCTTTGTTACCAGTGGCATCTGAACAGGGAGTCCAGAACTGAGGGTCGATTCCATGTACCCATTTCAGTGTGTTTCTAATTAAGATCAAACACATTCAGTGATAAGAAGTCCATCCATAGCTTCCCAAATAACTATTCATTTAATACATACTTATGGAGCATCTAGACTGTAGACAGACATAGTCCTCCCCTCATGGAATTCTCCATAACTTCCTGCAAGGGACAGATGCGCCCCGTGCTCGAGGAAGTCGCGGAAGCCAGGGTGACTCTGCAGGTGGGCAAGAGGAGTGGAAGGTACAGCTGCTGAACTTTTGGGAGGTTAACAGGGCAAAACCACTGAGGAGACAGAAGGTTCTTGTTGAGGGTAAGGGACATGGGGAAAGGGCAACAAATGGGAGGGGGGATGGACAGAAGGTAATAAATTAAGAAGGACATGACGAAAGAAGAGGTGAATTGGGTGTCTGTCTAAGCATCCTGAGGACAGGAACCTTGTTTATCTTGTTCGTGGCTATCCCCCCGATGTAGTGAACACTACTCAGCAACTACCATGTGCTCAAAAAATACATTTTGAGTGAATGACTGTATTGGGACAGAACAGATTCTGCAATAATCATGACAACAGTAAGGACATCAGCCACCATCAACTGGGCACCTACTCTGTGCCACACCCGCGCCAGCTGCTGGGCCAGACCGGCCCGGATCCGACAACGTGTGAAGCAGGCACTGTCATCCTCACTTCGCTGATGAGGAATCGAGTTGTTAGAAGGTATATGGACGTTCGGGAAAGCATGGAGGGTCTTTCGTGCAGACCAGTCTTGGTCCGAAGCCTGTGCCCTCTTTGCTGTGTCATGTCATGCTGCTTCTCAGCATGGACGTGTTAGTGGCTCAGGTTCCAGGTCCTTCCAGGTGACTCGGCCACTGTGGGGGTCTCACTGCGCTTCGTCATCCAGCCCAAGCGGCCCCATGGGAAGGCAGTGCAAGGGCACCACAAGGAGGCGGGCACAGAGGCATACCTCTCAGAGTGCCCTGTGTCAGGCACTGTGCCTGCCCGGCTCCTGGGGCAAATGGGGCCACTGTTCCAGCTTCCGTCTCCATGCCCAGTGGACTCAGCTCTGTGGCTCAGAGACACACCCTGTCCAAGCCAGTCATCTCAGAGAGGCATTTGCTAGTTTCAGAAAAGATGGCTGTGACCTGTGGGCGGCTCGGTAGAACCTGTTTGCAAGGCTAGGAAGGCAACTCAAAAGGCATGTCACAATAATGGCCAGAGCCAGCTTCCTGTGACAAGGTTATGCCACCTTCTAACCCAAACTTGGGGGTTCAGAGCTCCTCTCCCTCTCGAAGACCTTTTCTCTAAAAAACTATTAAAAATTTCCCCTCAAGTATTTCTCAGAATCTTCTATCTCTGTGATTTTTTTTTTTTTTAAAGGCAGGTTGATAGATACATAGCTAGTATTATTTTGGAAAATTATTAAGACTTTAAAAGACTAGGGCCACATTCAGAACATCTATGCAACTTTGACGCTGTTCAGAAAATTATAATTGGAGACAGAGATATTTCTATAACCAGCACTTAGGCTAGTCTGTGTTTAGAATATGGTTAGAATTATAGTTAGTTTTCAAGGCAAGTGGTTGCTACATCTACGACCTCCCTCTCTGTGGAGAGACTCTCTGCCTCCAGTCTCTTCCATCTACAAATTGTCCTCCTCGTGGCTGCCAGAGTTGTCTTTCCAGAACACAAATCTGATCAGTTCACTCGCTTTATGTGACCTACCAGCCTCCTCTGCATAGCCTGTAAGTCAGGTGGCCATGGGATCTGTCATCTGTCTGGGGCACTCCTGAGAGTTAAAGGACACAGCCCTATCAGTTATTATGTTGGGGCAACAGGCCTGACCAGGACGGTCCCTGGCAAGCTAGGACCTATAGTCATCCCACACAGAAGGTGCTTCTCAGCCTTCCCTGACCCTTCCCCACCCAGACCGGCTTCTGAGAGGTACCTGCCCTTCCTGCCCTTTCCAGCTGCACACCTCAGCCCTGTTCAGCTTCTCTGCTGGACTAGTGAGTGTACCTGCTTCCAGACCAGCTCCAACGACAGCCTCATACCCTCTCCAAGGCAGGGTGGGTGGGTGGGGGGGTGTCTGGCTTTCATGCCCTCATGCAGCTTTAATACAGCCTTTCCTGGATTATCAGCATGTATTTATTTATATTTATGTATATTGCCCTCTCTAGACTGTGAGCTCCTCAAGGTCGGGGGACTGAAACCACCCTTGTGGCTACCTTCCATGTATAGAGAAGGGTGTTTCATGTGTCTTAGGTGCTCAGGAAATGTTAGTTGATAATGGATAAATAAATTCCATGACTAGAGAATGTTACTCAATAAATACACCGAGTTCTGTGTTATAAATAAATGTTTATGACTATCGTGTTTTATTAAGAGCCACTGACTATCCTGGTATCATAGAAACTTCAGTCAATTTCCACGTAAGTGAGTGTATGGAAAAATAATATTATTATGAGTAATTTGTTTTCTCAGCGGTGAAGACGGTATCAGGCATATTTCATTTCCATTGTTCATCAGGGATCGTGTTGCTCTGGGCCAAAATGCTGAACCTGCGAAGTGGTGACTAATATCTGAAGCGTTCTGAGTTGTGCTGGGCCCAAGGGCACACAGGCCTCTTAGCTTGAGCTCATATGTGGTGCTCTCAGACCCTTGATAAATTGTGTATCAGAGTTTCCTACAGAGAAGGCACTGGGTGAAATTCTTGTGAGGCCCTTCCCTATCCAACCTGTTTCTTACAATGGTGAACACCCAAGAGAAGTGAAAGGAAGTTCTCCAGACCAAGACTGAAAAATGTCACCTCCCACTGGGTGAGCAATGGGGTACACACCCAGCAGCATGAATTCCCTGCCTCGGTCATGTTTTCCCTCTCCCAAAGCCTTCATCTTGAAGTGATGAGCAATGATTGGTAAACTCCTAGATCTAGAAATATCTGCATTTCCAGTTACTTTATAGAGTGGGGAAGTGAATGCAACTCAGTAGTCATCCCACTATGATAGCTTTTCCACTGGTGTTGATCCTCAGCACACATAACAGTATATCAGAGAGACAGAGAGTAAGATCCGTGAATAAAGGAGACGTGAAAGGTCAGAGGTGCGTCTGTGAAGGTGTCACAGGTGAGTCACTAGGTGGTGAGAGCTGTTCCCACAGCCCCTGAGAACCAGAAGAAACCACAGCACAGGGAAATTTGGAATAGGACCAAATTTCCTGAGAGTGATGTTTAAGGTCATTCCAGAAATCACCGAGGGGGCTGGAGGTCCTTAAAAACAGAGCAGTTATTAAGCAGTTGGGGATGAGTTCTGTTGAAACCTGACCATGGCTTTGAACTTGCTGGAATCTTTAAGCTCTTCCCAACCCCATAGTCTCCGGATACTCCATCAACTGCCAGTGAAAGATGAGCAGAGCCCAGAACCAGAAGGGCCCTGTCAACCACATGACTTCTATTTTTAGGCATCACTAACGATGAAATGCAGTAATACTTGACGTTTTCCATCACTTCACCAGCCTCTGACACTCAAAAACTTGTCCTAATGTGAAGTCAAACTTTCTCGGTTGTGAGTTGGGGACAGAAAAGTGTGCTCACGTCAACACTCATCCACAGTGAGCTAAGGTCATCACACTTCCCAAGGCTCGTTGACCTTCTTCATGCTTCCAAAGCCACTGTTGTAAAGTTCAAGAAAATCTAAAAGACTGGATGAAATCCTGCTTTGCCATGATTGCCCAGGTGGATTCTATAATGCCAAGTTTTGGGGTCTGGGGTCTTAAATTGAATATTGAGGAGTTAGGGATGGAACCTGGATGGAATTTTAACACATTGCTGCTGCTAACACACACACACATCCTTAAGATGTCTACAGTGCCATAACTAAGCTTCCAGAAATATAAGCCACCCAGGGCACAAGTCTGTTGCTGGGGAGGAGGAGGTAAGGGAAAGAAGTAATAGACTAGTATTTACTCCAGGCTAGAGAAAGGGGCTGGCTCCAGGGAGGACAGGGTCTGGAAGGGGGAAGGTGGGGCAGAAGGAGAATCAGAAGTCACAGTAACAAATAGGCTTAGAGCATGGAGGGAAAAGGAAATAAAAACACACAAGAAGAGAATTTCTCCTGAAAGTAACTCAAAAACATCACTCAGAGGAGGCCTTAGAAGGGTCTTTCTCCCATTCCTGCTAGAGTAGGTGAGTCAGCGGGACGTGTGCGGGCTGGGCTGGAGAAGGAAGGCAAAAGCAGGTGGCAGGAGGGTGGGAGCGGGGAGGTTCCCGCTGTGAAGGCAGGTCACTGCCAATGAGCTGGCCAAGTTTCTAGCTAAAGTATATACTTGCAGTCCTCCACCTGGCCCTCCCTCAGCTGTCACCTTTTCACTCTCTATTCCTGTCGCTGCCATCCCTCTGTTCCTTCCGACTGGTTCCTATATCAAGCCTTTCTTCCCTTCCTGGAGCTCCCAATTTCATCAAGTTTGCCAAATGGCCTACAAAAACTGCAAATGCTGGTAGGGGTGAGGGCAGTTCTCTAGAAGGTGGCAGAGGACATGGAACAGGGTTTAAATTAGAATTAAAATTATATCAGAAATGTTCAAACTTGTACAGGTCAAGAAGGGAACTGACAACTAACTTTCTTATTGACACCTGGTAGGATCCCCACCACCACCTTCTAGCACATTGTAACATGGAAAATTTTTGGTATTATTTTGACAAACTAAGACTTTTAACACCCCCCCCCCCCACCCACCTATTACCGTTCAATTAATTTTGGGAAATCAAAAAGCACTTCCATTCCACATGCAGAAAATCTGATTTTGTTGAGGTGATTAAAAACATTACCCTTTTATTCTTTAACAAAGTAACCCACGCAGAGGACTGGAAAAAAAAAACCCCACAAAACGAAAAGCAACAGTCCCTTGACCCGCTGCTCCATTTTTTCATGCTTGTTTCAAATTGCTTCTATTTCTAGTTCTTTTGACGGTTAACTTCAATCACTGAATAATATGCTTGTGCCGTTCTTTCTCACTTTATCAAGTTTAGATATTACCCACTGTCTTCCTTTCATGACAGATCTGCATTTGGATCACTAATCACCTCACACCTCCCTCATCTATACCTTCATCAATACAGCTCTACCATTTTTGATTATCTTTATTACTTTAAATAATAGATGTCTCCTTTGCTTTGTTCCAACAAGAACCCGAGTCTTTTCTTGCTCACCATGTGAAGTGAGGATATCAGCGTCTCACTCTTCGTTTTAGCCCTTCTGGCTTCCCTCCAGCTCCCGCCTCCTGTCGTCCTTGGGGGTTGAGAATGCTTCTTTTGTAACAACTCTGACGATGAGCTCTTGATTTTACCTTCAAAAGGTGCTTCTATCCCAATGTCCCTCTCTCAGTCAGGGTGATCCCAGCTACCAGGTGCTCCGGGCAGATATCAGTCCTCTCTTTCCCTTTCACCCTACGTAAGCCCTGTCATCGTCATCCCCCAAACGTATCCTCACCATCTCCCCTGCCAAAATGCTAGTGCAGCGACCACCTTCTCTTTCTTGGACCAGCCACATCAAGCCCTTGTCCCACTACAATCCATCCTCTACAAAATGGCCAGAGTGATTTTTTTTCTGGAACATAAATCAGCTCATATCACTCCCCTTGCAAAAAAAGTCTCTCACTACAACCTCCTTCCCGTTGCCCATAAAGCCTTAAAGGATCTGCCCTGGGCTCTAACTTCCATTCCCTGCTCTCTCCCCCGCTCATTCACACTGCTCCAATGGGACTGGCTCTATCTTTTGACCACCACAGAGAAATACTGTTTTAGGGCCTTTGCTCTTCTATTTGGTAACACCCCAGATCTTGTCCTTCTCATTATTCAAATTCTAACTGAAGTGTCACTCCCTCTGAGAGATCTTCCATGTGAGCAAAGCAACCTCCTATCTCCAGCTGTGCTCTGTCATCATGTCATCCTATTTTATCTTCTTCATAGACTCTAGACATTATCTTACTTATCTACATGTGTTCATTGCTTCCCCCCTTTCTAGAATGTGAGTGCCGAGGGCTATTTTGTTCACTGTCTCTATCCCCATCACCTAGAACAGTGCCTGGAACATAGAAGGCATTAAAAAAATATTACCAACTCATGTTTTGTAACATAACTAAGGCTTCTATACTTTGTCTAAGATTAAGTCCAAAAGCTGGAAACCAAGCAGTGCTTTATTATTGCAATCATGTAATTATTATTCACTACTTAATGAAGTACTTAAGTAATAACCCCAAATATGTTCTCTCTTGACTGTTTTCTCCCCCCGTGGAATTGACAATTGCCTTTTCTCTTTCATGGTCTTGCCTTTTAAGGAGAGAATAAAACCCTCGGAATCCCCTTTTCCCCAGGTCCCATTCACTGAAGCCCTTGCTCAGAGCTAGACTGATGGTTCAAAAAGTCTACACCACCAGCTGCCACTTGGACTTTGTTTCCCTCCTGATTTGGATCTACTGTCTCTTGGCTCACATATCTTCCTTTCTTCTTTTATTACCGTAGTTTGTTGGAATATATCCTCAGAACATTTCCTAAGAAAGGATGTATGAAACTCCCTGCTTTTCTGATGTTTTTTTCCCCTTGTTCATTTTGGCCTTTTGTTTTCTTTTCTTTTTCTTTTCCTTTTCTTTCTTCCTTCCTTCCCTCTTTCCTCCCTCCCTCCCTTCCTTTCTTTTTTTAACTTCACACTGGATCGATACTTTGGCTAGGTAAAGAATTATATAGGTTGACAATACTTTCTCCTCAGGGCTTTAAAAACAATTTTCCATTATCTTTTAGCACCCAGTATAAGTGATGAGAATTCACATTTATTCAGTTTTAGGTATAATTTCAGTCCCAATTAAGACTTCCCACGAAAGAAGTCTTACTGTCTTCTGTCTCCATCTGTCTACTGTAAACAGTAGGACTGTTTACAGTAGACAGAGGGAACACAATTGTATCAGTCCTGGCAAGGAATGATTACTCAGCCTGACGCATACAAGATGAAATTGTGTAAGGCTGGCAAATTCAATGGAATTAGTTTAAATTATAGTATGTTAAGTAAATAAATTCAATTTTATTTCTTCCAAAATATAGGTGGTGCCTCTACAAATTGTTGCCTTGATCAGGCTACATACATGCCTTCCTGTAAGTCTTCCCTAATACTTTTCTTAGCAAACCTCTTATTTCCAGCACTCCTAGTTCACCTTCATGGCGCCTGGTGCAACTGTAACTGCTTTCCACTATCCATTTGCGCACTCGGTGTGGTAAGGAACAGGGTGCTGCTTACTGTTGTATCTCTGGCATCTAACTTACCTGTGAAGGCCTGGCATTTTTTGAGCTGGGCTCATTATTAGAGGTTGAGGAAATGAAAGCAAAGGCATACAAGATGAGCTGCAGTTGAAGCCCTGGGACAATCAAGAAGCTTATCCCTGTGGAGCTTTTTAGGCTCCTGGTCCTAACATAAAGCCAGTAGCTTTCAGAGATCATGAGCTTTGGAGTCAGAGAACCTGAATTTGACTCTGCTCTGTCATGTATTAGCTATGTCATCTTGGGTAAATCACTCATATGTTGTTTTCATTTATTTTTATTTTGTTTTTAAAATTTTAATTCATTTATAGGTTCTGAACCCTACTTTCTTCCTGTGAAATGGGTATATGTCTCCTTTGTTGTAGAGTGACTTTGAAGAGTAAATCAGATAATTTATGTAAATAAACTGGCACAATAGTAGGACCTTAAGGAGTAGTTGTTACTATTATTGTTATGAATAAAAGCAATAAAAAGTTGACATATAGAAATCAAAAGTAAAGCACTAATTTTGATGAAAAACATCCAGTTTATATTCTGTCAACGTAAGACTAAAGCACGATGAAGATATTTTAGGGTAAAACTGAAATAATTAACACAGATCTAAATGATCTGAGGCTCCTTTTGGCCCAGACCCAATGTCCTTCACACTTCCCGTATTTCCACCCCCTACCACCATCGGTTCATCTGGTCTATATAGCTTAACCCATTAAAAAATCTTTAGGCAGGAGCCTCAGGGTACAAAGCCTTACATTCGATCTCTTTTGTATCCTTTTACTTACCGATGAAAATTTTGAATGTGTAAAATAGAAATTAATAAGGTTTTATTATCGGTCTTACACTTAGAATACATTTTGTTTGGCTAAACAGCATCAAACCTACATGTGGTGTGACTGTACACAACACAGAAAGTGATTTGGGGGGTGACTTATGGATACCGATCTTACTATTTTAGCCTTACTGGATGTGGTGAGTGCTCTGTCTGCTCAGGGGGCCTCCTCTTTCCATCTCATATTGTGGCCTTTACTCACCATTCCCTCTGGGATGGTCTTCTCCTAACTTTGTTTTCCCTCTGTTCTCTTTTTAGGGTTCCTGTTCCTTTGCTTTGGAGTTTGCCCAGATGGCTGCCCCTCAGAGAAATGACAGCTGGACTGAAGGGTCAGGAATGAATTCGTCACAGTCTGGAGAATTCCTAGGATGACTCTCTGCTCAACTACCCCTAGTGGCCATCAGCCCAGAGGGTTCATGTACCCATGGCAAGGAGAAAGAAAATGGGCCTTTTTAAAAGGCAGGTTCCTATTATGCGTAACACTGAGGAAGCATCTTTTTATTTGGGTTTGTGGTCAATCAATGCCCTCATCTGAGAGACGTGGCAACAGTGGAGGGGTGCAGAAACAAGGCAGACAGGAACCTCAAAGCCACAAAAAGCCTTATACTTGATTCTTTTTTACCTTATACTAAAGGGAACCCACTAATAGAATCCGAGAACAAAATTGCAATAAATTTAGCTCATTGCTAGGTAGATCAGGGGTGAGTCAGGGAGAAGGAAGAGGAAGCATGTCAAAATGTCTATTTTCTCAAGTGGGCAAGACAAAGAACACTGCAGAGCTCGCAAGCTAGCTGCTCTGTTCTAGTCGCTATTTAGGTTCCAAGTCCTGGGACCGATGGCAAGTTTTTAAAGCTTTATATTTAAAGGAACCTGGGTTCCCTGACCCTCTTACTCTTCTGTCCAGAATGGACACAACAAAGGGCAGCCCATTCAGGAACCTGTATGAGCCACCTGCCAAGGCTTTCTTAGGACACTGTGATGTTCTAACTCTAATCTTGTATAAAATAAAGATGAAAACATTTTCTAACAGTACAATAAAGAAAATTCTGTAATACATATCAAAAACACCTCAGACCCTGTTCAGGATATCAAAACCACTCAAACCGGACTAAATATGATGGTAGTCCACGTGCCTAAGAAATGTGCTTCTGTGGGTTAATATCCGATTTTCTCAATCTGATCAACATCAGCTTTGGTTTATTATTGCCACTCTTTGGAAAAGAGTAAGTGAGGGGTGCCTGGCTGGCTCAGTTGGAAGAGCATGCAACTCTTGATCTTGGGGTCATGAGTTCGAGCCCCACACTGGGTGTAGAGACTACTTAAATAAATTAAGTATTTGGAAAAAAATTTATTAAGAAGAGTAAGTGATTCAGAGCAGAGATAATGTGTGATATCTAACAATTAATTAAGACTTGTCAGGTGCTCGGATGTTTATTTTATACTTTTCATTTTGCCAAAGGTATACTTTCAGGCTTGAGTTCTGCTCTTCTGAACAGATGCCTATTATTTAACTAACAACAAGGGTACGTTTATTTACCAAGGATTCAGCCTAGTCACAAAATAGTGAATAATATGATCGAGCTTCCACTTGTGAGAGTTGAAAACAGAGCCTAAATAAGAATCCAACAGATGGAACTTTTAACATTCACAAACAAGTTTCAAAGAGACCCCTGAGTTACCTGTTAGAATGCTCAGGTTTATAAAACAGAAGAAATGGTTGGCAGAAACTGTACCTATGAAGGTAACAGAACATGGCTTTGAAATCTTGTATACATGAAATAAGTTCCTTGGTAAAAATATCTCCCTTTGTGAGTGGTCCTAAGTTCTTTTTTTCAACCACATGAGAGGTCCAATAAACCACCATCAAATGACGGGGGAGTCCCAGGGGCAGTGAGTCTCAAGGGCATCAGAATCCCTATGTGCAGGGGTTTAAGAACTGAACCCTGGTCTTCTCAGGACCCCCAGCTACTTCCCAATTACAGAATCACTGCTTTGACAGCTGGTAGAATAAGCACCGCAGGACCTTGCTGACCTGGGAATCAGGATGAGCTGGCTGAGCTTGGGACTCATCTCCTGCAACTGGCTTATCAGGTTCTCGCCTACACAACAGGTGCTGGGAGCTGGTCTTCTTAAACTTGGGCAGTATAAACACTTAAGCTTTTGAGTTTAAAATAATAGAATTTAGCATCAAAAGAGAAGCTATCTTAAAGATCAGACTATACTTTCATATAATCTTTCTTTCTTATATATATATATATTTTTAAACAATTTGGCTTTTGCCACCAACACTTTACTAAAGGCACTTCCAAAGGCTGCCAAGTCAAATGGACTTTTCTGGGGGCTGAATCCCCTTTCTTGCTGAGGCACTTGACCATGGTGCCCTCTTCTTTCCAAGACAGGACTCTACCCAAGTGTCCTCCTATCTTTTTGAGCTTCTGTCCATGAAATCCAGGAATCCCCTAGGCCTCCAGCCTGACCCCTCTTCTCACTCTGCATGTTCTCTGTGGTGACTTCCTTTGGCTTTGGCATCAATTCAAACTCATTAAAGTGCCTTCAAGTCCTTGACAATCTGGTCCTTCTTACTTCCCTTTCTGGTAGTTTTTCCTTGCCACTCCCCTCCACCTAGCCTCTCCCGCCACTGCACTGGACTCCTGCTCACTGTTCTTAGACAGGGCCTGTGTATTTTCAAGTATTTCCGTATGGCTCAGTTCCTGCTTTCTTCTGCCCCAAATACACTGCCCCTCTCCCCTGCACATCCCACCCCAGGCACCAGATCCGAGGTCCATGCTTATTAACAACGGTATTGAGGTATCACTGACATACAATAAACTCCGCATATTTAAAGTATGCAATCTGACAAGTTCTGAGGTGTGGGTGTACCCAGGAAAGCAGCGCCGCACTCAACACACCCACCGCCTCCCAGCGTTTCCTGGTGCTCCTCTGCGATCCCGTCTCTCTGCCTCCCCTACTCTCCCTTCTCAGACAACCACTATAGATTAATTCGTATTTCCTACAGTTTTATATAAATGAAATCATATGGTATGTACACTTTTCAGGTGGGCCTCTTTCATCAAGCATTCATTTTGCAAGGAATTTTGAAGTTCATAGTGTGTATACACAGTTCACTTTTCTCACCGCTGGGTAGGAGTCCACAGTCTGGACAGACAGCAGGTGGCTTCTCCATTCACCTGTTCATGGACCTTTGGATTTTTCCCAGTGTCTGGCTGTTACAAATAAAGCTGCTCTGAGTATCTGTGTATAGGTTTGTATGTGGCTGTTTACTTTCATTTCCTTTGGTTAAATACTTAGCAGCAGCAGGACTGAAATAGATGGCAGGTGTGTGTTTAACTTTTTAAAAAACTGTCCTAATTGTTTTCCAAAATGATATTGTAAAAGTGATGATACAAATTATTCAATTAATACAATTATCCCAATGGACAATACAGTTATCCAAAAGTTATCCAACAGGACTGAATCCTATCTTCGGGAGAAAGCATTCAGTCTTTTGTTATTAAATATGATATTGCCTTGAAATTTTTCATAATAGCCCTTCATCAGATTAAGGAAGTTACTTCTGTTATCAGTCTGCTGGGAGTTTTATCAGAAATGGACATTGAATTTTGTCAAATGCTTTTTCTGCATCTATTGAAATGTCATATGGTTTTTCCTTTTAGTTTATTTATATGGTGAATTACATATATTGATTTTTGATTGTTAAATCATCCTCAGATGAATCTCACTTGGTCATATGGATTATTCAGTTTTTATATTGTTGAATTTGATTTTTCCTTCTATATACTGCTAGAGTGGAACACTAAATTTTGCTTAGATTTTTTTTCACATCTCCATGCCCAATGAGTATTGCTGTAGTTGTGTCTTTCCTTGTGATATTTTTGTCTGGTTTTAGTATCAGGATAAGGCTGGCCTCATGGGATGAGTTGGGAAGATCTCCTTCTCAATTTTCTGGAAGAGTTTGTACAAAATTCATATTATTTCTGCCTTAAGAGTATAGAATTCACCAGTGAAGCCATCTGATTGTGAGCTTTCTTTGTGGGAAAGTTTTGATGGCTAATTCAATTTCTTGAATAGACACAGAACTATTCTGGTTATTTATTTCTTCTTGTGTGACCTTTGATAGTCTGTGCCTTTTAAGGAATTTGTCCATTTCATCTAAGCTACCAGACTTGTGGGCATAAAATATTAATAAAGATATATCCTGGTTATCTTTTTAATAGCCACAGAATCAGTATGCAAGTCTCATCTTGACATTGGTGATTTGTGTCTTCTGTTTTTCCTCATCATCTGACTAGATGCTTATCAATTTTATTTTGGTCTCATTGATATTTGCTTTCATTTTTCTATTTCATTGATTTCAGCTCTGATCTTTATTATTTTCTTTCTTCCATTTTCTTTGGTCTAATTTGCTGTTGTTTTTCCAGTTACTTGGAAAGGAAGCTGAGGTTACTGATTTGAGACCTTTCTTCTTTTCTATTCTAGGTATTTAGTGCTATAAATTTCCACCTAAGTATGCTTTTAGCAGCATGACACACATTTTGATATGTTGTGTTTTCTTTTTTTAAAGATTTTATTTATTTATTTGAGAGAGAGAATGAGAGAGAGAGAGCATGAGAAGGGGGAGGGTCAGAGGGAGAAGCAGACTCCCCGCTGAGCAGGGAGCCCAATGCGGGACTTGATCCCCAGACTCCAGGATCATGACCTGAGCTGAAGGCAGTGGCTTAACCAACTGAGCCACTCAGGCGCCCAATATGTTGTGTTTTCATCTTAATGCAGTTTAAAATACTTTCTATCCTTCCTTTTAATTACCTCTTTGACCCATGGGTTACTCTGAAGTGTGTTATTTAGCTTCCAATTATTTAGGGATTTATCAGAGATCTTTTTATTATTTCATGGCAGGGATCTCAGAATCTGTTATATTAATTGTGACTTGTGTCATGGCTCAGACAGAATATAGTCTATCTTGGCAAATGTGTACTTGAAAAGAATGTGGGTTCTGATGTTGTTAGGTCCTATAAATGTTAATTAGGTCAATTCGGTTACTTATTTTCTGTTGATTTGTTCTATCAACTGTTGAGAGAGGGGTATTGAACTTGCCAATGATAATTGTGGATTTGTCCATTTTCCCTTGCAGATCAGTTTTTGCTTCCTATATTTCGAAACTCTCTTATTAAAGGCATAAACATTTAGCTTTGTTATATTCTCTTCATGAATTGACCCATACTACTTTGTTAACTGCTATTTTTAAAACAGATAATTATCTTTTAAAAAGAATGAGATAACAAGGAAAGAATTTTATATATTTACTCATGTAGCTCTTATTTCTAATTGCTCTTTAATCATTTGTGGAGATCTGTATTCTCATGTGGTATATTTTTATTCTGTCTAAAGGATTTCCTTTAACATTTCTTGTACTGTGAGTCTACTGGTAAGGAATTTTTTCAGTTTCTCTGTCTCTGAAAAGTCTTGAATTCATCTTCATTTTATTTTTTATTTTCTTTTTAGAGAGAGAGAGAGTGGTGGGGGGGATGAGAGGCAGAGGGAGGGGGAGAGAGAGAATCTTAAGCAGGCTCCATCCCCAGTGTGGAGCCCAAAGTGGGGCTTGATCTCACAACCCTGAGATCATGATCTGAGCTGAAATCAAGAGTCAGAGGCTTAACCAACTGAGCCATCCAGGCGCCCCTCATCTTCATTTTTGAAAGCTATAGAATTATAGGTTGACAGTTTTTTCCCTAAGTACTTCAAAGATGTTGTTCTGGGGCATCTGTCTGGCTCAGTCAGAGGAACATGAGATGCTTGATCTTGGGGTTGTGGGTTCAAGCCCCATGTTGGGTGTAGAGATTACTAAAAAAATAAATAAACTTAAAACAAACAAACAAAAGATGTTGTTCCACTGTTTTCTTGCTTTCATTGTTACTGACAAGAAATCTGTGACAACTTTATCTTTATTCCTTTGTACATAATGTGTCTTTTTCCTCTGGCTGTTTTTAAGGTTTAATTTTTAGCACTGGTTTTGAGCAATCTGTGATATGCCTTGGTGTAGTTTCTTCATGATTTTTTGCATGTAACTTCTAGGATCTGTGGGTTTATAAAGTTTTTGTCAAATTTGGAAAATTTTCAACCATTGTATCTTCAAATATTTTTTCTGTCTTCCCCCTTTGGTTGGGCACTTCATTTACACATATATTAACCGACTGAAGTTGTTCCACAACTCACTGGTGATCTGTTCCTTTTTCCAAAAATTTCTCTTTTTGTCTGTGCTTCATTCTGGATGGTTTCTATTGCTTTGTCTTCAAGTTCACTAATCTTTATTTCTGTAGTGTCTAATATGCTGCTAATCCCACCCAGTGCATTTTCATGTCCAACACTGTAGTTTTCACTTCCAGAAGTTTGATTGGGTCTTTCTGGATACCTTCTGTGTCTTCAATTATTACAATGTAGTGATAGTAACTATTTTAATAGCCCTGTTGGCTATTTCTAACATCTGTGGCAATTCTGGGTTGGTTTTGACTGATTTTTCTTCTCATAATGGATTGTATTTTTCTGCTTTCCTGCAGGCCTGCTAATTTTTGACTAAATGCCAGACACTGTGAACTTTACCTACTTAAATGCTGGAAAACTTTGTATTCCTTTAAATAGTCTTGAGCTTTTTCTGGGTTGAAGTTATTTGGAAATAATTTAATCTTTTTTTTTTTTTTTAAGATTTTATTTATTTATTTTAGAGAGTGAGAGTGCATGTGCACGAGCAGGGGTAAGGGGAGAGGCAGAGGCAGAGGGAGAAGCAGACTCCCCACTGAGCAGGGAGCCCCCCATGTGGGGCTTGATCCCAGGACCTTGAGATCATGATCTGAGCTGAAGGCCTATGCTTAACTGACTGAGCCACCCAGGTGTCCCTTGATCTTTTTTTTTTTTTAAGTTTTCATTTATTTATTTTTAGTAATGTCTAACACCCAACATGGGGCTCAAACTCACCACCCCAAGATCAAGAGTCGCAAGCTCTACTGACTGAGCCAGCCAGGTGCCCCAGTTTGATCTTTTTGGATCTTGCTTTTAAGATTTATCAGAGGAAACCAGAGCAGTGCTAAGCCTAGGGCCAATTATTCCCCACTACTGAAGCAAGACCCTTGTGTGTACTATACTCAATGCCCTGTGAATGATGAGGTTCCCCAGTCTGGCTACTGGGAACAGGAACTACTCTTCACTCTCTGTGATGCCAGGCATTGTTACTGTTAACCTTTTTGTATAGTTCTTTTGTTCTCAGGTAGTGTTCTAATACACATGCACTGATCAGTACTCAGATGAATATGTAACAGGGATCCCTGCAGGTCTCCAGAGTTCTCTGTGTAGCTCTCTCCTGTTACCCTGTCCTGCAAAGTTCAATGGCCTTAGTCTCCCAGGTTCCACGATGGTTCTCTCCCTCCTTCAGCCATGGCCTGCATATTCCCTCACGGCAGTAAGCTGGGGCAACCGTAGGGCCCATCTCATTTGCTTGTCGTCTCTCATAAATCATCATCCTTTATTGTCTGATATCCAGTATCTTGGAAATGACTGTTTCATGTATTTTGTCTGCTTATGGATGCATCAGACAGGAGAGTAAATCTCATCCTTGTTACTCTAACTTGGCTAGAAGTGCAAGTCTGCCATTTTAACTTGGAGATCTCTTTATAAGCCTAGTACAAATGCCAGTTCTCTTTGATGAGGCTTCCCCAGAACATTTTCCCCATCTCTTTCTCCCTTCGAGAGACATACCCTGACCTCTGTGCTTTAAGTCACTTTCTCTATACTTCTACAAACTTATTATGAGTTATACACTTGTCTCCCTCAATAGACCACCAACTTCTTGAGGGAGAGAGAATACTTCATGTATTCCCATGCCATAAGATGATGTCTGATGTGTGACTGAACCTCAAGAAATATTTTCCCCCTTGTTTTCTATGGTGCTGGCTAACCAACCCTGACTTTCATTTTTACCATCTTACTCATTTGTAAGTGTACAATTCAGTAGTGTGAAGTTTATTTACAGCGTTGGGAAACACTGCCAGGACTTTTTCATCATTATGTGAACAGAAATATATATATTTTTTAACTGAATGAACAAATTTGGTGCAGACCTTTAATCTTACACATGAACTGTAGAACAAAAAAGGTTGATCTGCTCAAGACCTTAGAGCTAGCTGGTGGCAGAGCTAGGCCAGAAGCCACACGGCCTGTTTCCTGTCAAATACTCATTTCTACTAGGTCTGTTAATTTCATGCATATGCTAAACAGAGAAGACCAAGAACTGTTTTGCATCAGAGAAGCCTCAGATATGGAAAGCCAGAAGTTACTAATTCTGAATGGCATAATTTAGCTAGGCTGGGCTTGTTTTTCCTTTTTTCTTTTTTTTCCCCTTCATTTCTTTTGGTCAGCAAGCAATATAATATCCTTTAACAAACTGTTCCCTGATTTTTTTTTTCTGACAAGTTCTCTGAGTCATCTAGTAATATAAGCTGCTTTCCTTTTCTATTTCATACCAAAATTTCTTTTCTCTTTATAGCCTCAGTCGGATTCTTTTCATTTTCTATGATATCTCTAGGCCTGATATCCTTCCTCCTAAGACCGCGATATAACTCCTTGCTTCATTTGGTAATGATTCTATCTTACCAAAGATGGTGCATGGATTGAGATGTTTTTTTTTTTCCACTATGAACATTTTATGTGAATCTATATATGTTACTAGTTGCTTTTTTCTGGGAGAAAAGATATTCTAAAATAATCTCATAACTTTAAAATATATATATTTTTTGTTTTTCACATTTAAAATGACAATTATAGAATATGTGCCACTTCATCATTTTTGAGACAAGTTGAAAAGAAGTCTGAGTCTTTCTTACTGCCATTGTGCTCCTTTATAGGTCTCATAATAAGGAGACATCTATTCAGTCCAGAAGCTCTTGCACAAAAGGTGCATATGGATTCTGCTGGGTTCCTTTTCCCACTCTCCCAATTCCCAGTGAGAATCTATTTCTCAGCCTTTCAGCTGGGGAGCCGGCTGATGCCTACAGCCTCTAGTTGTGGTTCTGAAGTCTTTTACTTATTCTGCAGCTGCCAATCTGAGCAGGAATCCCTACATCTTGTGTCCCTGTCAGCTTACTGACAAGGGGAGTCTGAAATTACTTGTAGTTCTTCAGTTGTTAAAAAGAAGTAAACGAAAAGCCTCAACCCCTAGCATACAGCACACCCAGGGCTCTCCTGGTAGCTCTCTTGGTTGCTGATTTAATATCTGGAAATCCCTATTCACTTCTGTCCCCAGATGTCTTACAGTGCTTAGAGCTGTAATCTTGTAACCCGTACAGGAGAGAGGTATTCCTAAAGGGAAGGAAATTTTAACAGGGTTCTTCCTTTCTTTTCTATACAAGGAGGGCTCCGTCACCACCTTCTGGTTGGCAAGAGGAAGGGCTGGAAGTGTCCTATAGCCGGTGGGCCCCGGCAGCCAGCCTTGGCAGTCACCGGTGACCTACTGGGGGTCCTCTGACTGCCAGGCTCTGTTCTGAACACGAGGGCAACTGCAGCCAATAACAGAAGCATAGTCCCTGCTGACATGGGGCCTGCATTCTAGTTGGAATACATGTGATAAAGAACCGAGTAAAGATACAGTGTCAGTTGGAGATGAGAGCTGGGGGAAAAAGTTAAGCAGGGCAGGGGGACAGGGAGTGCTTGGGGGGGCAGTGAACTGCTGTTCTCTAACAAGACGGTCAGGGAAGGCCTGATGAGGTGACACGTGAGCAGAGGTGAAGGACGTCCCTCTCAGTGGGCCTGGGGCTGAGCAACATTTAGTTTCTGGTACTATGGGAGGTCGGCATCTCTTTCTGTGTTTTCACATGTGTATCTGTCCTGGGAGGCGGAGGATGGTGAATTTTGGCCACTCACTTTTCTCTCGCCATCAATGAGATGCCTTCAGTAATTATAATTTTAAGTGGCCCAAACTCTTCCTAATCATAATCTCTAGCCTCTATAGTTGGCTACCTACATTATTCTCACCTATCTTTATTTAATATTTTAAATTGTTATGTACACGGCTATGATTAGTAACCCAGCATACAAGGAAAGCAATCTGGGAATACAGATCAAGGGAACACATGAGAAGGCGTATTTGGGGTCAGGGTCAGGGACAGAGGAGAAGGAGACACACGTGAGCAGTGGGGAGGCGGTGAGCACTGGCTGTCGGACCCTGGTCAGGAGGCCTCCTTTCCCCA
>NC_058417.1:20138827-20168069 GCF_002201575.2 Neomonachus schauinslandi
ATGGAACAAAGACAGTCTCTTCAACAAATGGTGTTGGGAAAATTGGACAGCCACATGCAGAAGAATGAAACTGGACCATTTCCTTACACCACACACAAAAATAGACACCAAATGGTTGAAAGACCTCAATGTGAGACAGGAGTCCATCAAAATCCTAAAGGAGAACACAGGCAGCAACCTCTTTGACCTCAGCCGAAGCAACTTCTTCCTAGAAACATCGCCAAAGGCAAGGGAGGCAAGGGCAAAAATGAACTATTGGGACTTCATCAAGATAAAAAGCTTCTGCAAAGCAAAGGAAACAGTCAACAAAACCAAAAGACAACCAACAGAATGGGAGAAGATATTTGCAAATGACATATCAGATAAAGGGCTAGTATCCAAAATCTATAAAGAACTCATCAAACTCAACACCCAAAGAACAAAGAATCCAATCAAGAAATGGGCAGAAGACATGAAAAGACATTTTTCCAAAGAAGACATCCAAATGGCCAACAGACACATGAAAAAGTGCTCAATATCGCTCGGCATCAGGGAAATCCAAATCAAAACCTCAATGAGATACCACCTCACACCTGTCAGAATGGCTAAAATTAACAAGTCAGGAAATGACAGATGTTGGCGGGGATGCGGAGAAAGGGGAACCCTTCTACACTGTTGGTGGGAATGCAAGCTGGTGCAGCCACTCTGGAAAACTGTATGGAGGTTCCTCAAAAAGTTGAAAATAGAGCTACCATATGATCCAGCAATTGCACTACTGGGTATTTACCCCAAAGATACAAAAGTAGGGATCCGAAGGGGTACGTGCACCCCGATGTTTATAGCAGCAATGTCCACAATAGCCAAAGTGTGGAAAGAGCCAAGATGTCCATCAACAGATGAATGGATAAAGAAGATGTGGTATATATATACAATGGAATATTATGCAGCCATCAAAAGGAACGAGATCTTGCCATTTGCAACGACGTGGATGGAACTGGAGGGTATTATGTTGAGTGAAATAAGTCAAACAGAGAAAGACATGTATCATATGATCTCACTGATATGAGGAATTCTTAATCTCAGGAAACAAACTGAGGGTTGCTGGAGTGGGGGGTGGGGTGGGAAGGATGGGGTGACTGGGTGATAGACACTGGGGAGGGTATGTGCTCTGGTAAGCGCTGTGAATTGTGCAAGACTGTTGAATCTCAGATCTGTACCTCTGAAACAAATAATGCAATATATGTTAAGAAAAAAAAAAAATAATAAGAAGAAGGTAGCGGGAGGGGAAGAATGAAGCGGGGGAAATCGGAGGGGTAGACGAACCATGAGAGACGATGGACTCTGAAAAACAAACAGGGTTCTAGAGGGGAGGGGGGTGGGAGGATGGGTTAGCCTGGTGGTGGGTACTGAGGAGGGCACATTCTGCATGGAGCACTGGGTGTTATGCACAAACAATGAATCATGGAACACTTCATCTAAAACTAATGATGTAATGTATGGGGATTAACATAAGAATAAAAAAAAAAAGGAAAAAAAAAAAAAAAGGAGAAAAAAAAAAAAAAAAAGAAAGGTCCTGAAAAAAAAAAAAAAATAAATGCCTCAGTATTTCTCTTCCCTTTCTTTGGCAGATGGAAGGGAATTTTCCAAAGGCTTATCTGTTTACCATTGTTTCGGGGTAATTCCTTAGTTAGGTTCTTATTTTTTTTCCACGAGGTGACCATTACATATTTTTTTTTTAGATTTACACCATTGAAAAGCATTTAACTACATAGATAAAGATCTACTTTGATCTAGAATACAAGGTTTAATAACAAAATAAATGGTCTGTGCAGCGCACTTCTAAAGTTATACTGCACACGTTGATCCGCAAAAATGAACACAGTCAGATTAGGGGGACATCTGATTCTAAATATGTCTTTGCTTAGAAAAAGAAAAGCTATGTCTAAACTAAAGAAAAAACCAATACTAATAAAGAAGACTCGATTACTTCTGGCAACTTAGGAAGTGTCGTGTAGGAAGAAATGGAACTGGAGATTGGACTCATTTCTCAGTCACTGAGTTGTGAGAAGTGGTTTTTCCCTGGCATCAGGGTGGTGGGGAGGCAGAGACAGTCTGCCACAATGGGAAGAAGATCTGCCTTTGGAGTCAGAAACACCCTACCCCAAATACTCCATGATGCCCTACAAGGAGGGAAAACCCCATCTGTAAAACAATTTCAATAAATAACCAGACAAAATCACTCCCCTGCTTAAAATGATCATTCACTGGTCCACAGTGCCCTCCGGGTCTGTGCTGTGTATATTTCTCACATCACTGTTCAAAACGCTCCCCCTCCCCCACCCCCCCCGGCCGACATCATCTAGGTTTACTGTGACTATGCCATGTGCCACCCAAACTCCATGTTTTTGTATAGGTTGTTGCCTCTCTCAGAAATTCCTTTAGTCTTCATGGAACAATATGTCATCTTAAACCTGTTTTCTAATTTATATTCACATTAGACACACTCACTGATTATATTTGGAATAAATGAGAAGCTGTGACAATAAGAATATAAAGTCATTTTTCTATCTTAACTACGTTTGGATTGGCAATGAAGAAATCACCGGTGGGGAAATCTCTCATTGTTGGTTCAGCTGGAGGCTGGAAAAGTAGAGGCTCATTCCCAATCTTGAAACTAAGCTTGGATGCTAATTTTGCCTTCTGTGAAACAGATGATTTAAGTTGTTCTTATAAAGGAAAATAACTCAGTACACTGAAATTGGCCCAATACAAGTTCAGTAAGAATTATGATGAAAGATTTCATATGCTCAAAACGTGCCTCAGTTACAAAAATCAAGCTTTACCTCTTGAAGTGATTCACCAGAACTCCAACAAGTTCTCCAATTCGACTCTCATGGGTTGGCTGTTTGCTGAAGAGGCAGACAATGAGGTCTTTGTTGTCTTTTGTATGGAACACTACAAGTTGGTCCTTTCCATTGGAGACGCTCAGACCAGTCAACTACAAAGGGACAAAGCATGGAAAAATATTAGGATGGTTCTCAAAAGAATAAATTTAAAAATACATTTTGTAATTTAATAATTATTTTTGATCAGTGACCCTGATGACTTCAGTTTTTACCAAGTCTTATGGAACAAGAAAGATGGAAGGAAATAATAAAGAGAAGACTAAAAACTAGTGAAACTGAAAACAGAAAAATAAAGAGAAAAATCAATGAAAACAACAAGCTGGTTCTTTCAAAGGACCAATAAAATTATTAAGCCTCTAGTCTGAGAATAAAAGTGAGACGACCTAATTACCAATATGGAATGAAGGAGGGGATACCACTACAGACCACATAGACATTAAAGGGATAACAAGGAAATATTTTCAACAACTCTGTGTCCATAAATTCAAGAACTTGAACGAAACCGAATTAATTCCTTGAAAGCCACAAACTACCAAAACTCAGCCAAGAAGAAATAGATAACCTGAGTACTGCTTTATCTACTAAAGAAATTAAATTTGTGGTTAGAAGCCTTTTGAAAAAAGATGCGCCTGGGTGGCTCAGTCACTTAAGTATCTGACTTCGGCTCAGGTCATAATCTTGGGGTCCTGGGATCAAGCCCTGCAGCAGGCTCCACACTCAGTGGGGTCTCTGCTTCTCCCTCTCCCTCTGCCCCTCCCCTGGTTCATGCCCTCTCTCTCAAATAAATAAATACAATCTTAAAAAAAACTTTCGAAAAAGAAAACTCCAGGTTCAGATGGTTTCACGGGTGAATATACCAAAGGTTTAAAGAAGAAATAACACCGGGGCACCTGGGTGGCTCAGTTGTTGGGCGTCTGCCTTTGGCTCAGGTCATGGTCCCAGGGTCCTGGGATCGAGCCCCGGATCGGGCTCCCTGCTCTGCGGGAAGCCTGCTTCTCTCTCTCCCACTCCCCCTGCTTGTGTTCCCTCTCTCGCTGTGTCTCTGTCAAGTAAATAAATAAAATCTTTAAAAAAAAAAAAAGAAGAAATAACACCAATTCTTTATATGTCTTCTTAAGGGGAAGGGAACACTTTGTAACTCATCTTATGAGGCCAGCATTATCCTGACATCAAAAAAAGGTAAAGGCAGTACAAGAAAACTGTAAATCAATATCCCATAGCCTTCATCAACATGGATGTAAGAATGGCCAACAAAACATCAACAAATCGAATCCAACAATATAAAGAACAGTAATATACAATGACCAGGTGGAGTTTATCTAAGAAATGCAAAGCTAGTTCAATATTCAATAATTAATCAATGTAATCCATTGTTGGAACAGAATACATAAGGCACATGATCATATCACTTGATGTGGAAAAACTGATGAGGGATAGAAGCAGAAAAATGTTCACCTTTATCCCAGAAGGCTGACCTATAGCCTGCATAGTTTCGATAAGGATCAGATACGTGCTGGTTGTTACATTCTTAAAGGGTCTCACAACTCCCTATACACCTCACTGATGGTTATTATCAAACCGAATGATAAGCACCAGAGAAATCTTGTGAAAGTAGTTTCATGAGTAGAAATTCAAAGAAACAATTTATTTTTATTTTTTATTTTTTTGAAGATTTTATTTTTAAGTAATCTCTACACCCAGTGTGGGGCTCGAACTCACAACCCCAAGAACAAGAGTTGCATGCTCTACTGACTGAGCCAGCCAAGCACCCCTTGAAGAAACATGATCTAATACTCCCTGTACATGTCCTCCCCCTTGAGCACTAAAGCATATACCCACCAGTTTCATACAGCAAACATGCAGCTCTTTCTGCCCATGGGTTCTGTCCCTGTGCTATTTAAATAAGCTTACAAAGGACACATGGGTGGCTCAGTCGGTTGGGCGTCTGACTCTTGATTTCGGCTCAGGTCATGATCTCAGGGTTGTGAGATGGAGACCTGTGTGGGGCTCTGCACTCAGTGGGGAGTCTGCTTGAGATTCTCTCTCCCTCTCCCTCTACCCCTTTACCCCACCGTGTGCTCTCGCACTCTCTCTCAAGTAAATGGATAAATCGTAAAAAAAAAAAAAAAAAAAAGCTTACTAAGTTGCACCGTAAAATATCTGAAGAATTCTTTCTTGGCTTTTGCACTCCATGACCCGCCAACAACCCACATGGGGATTGTGGAGGGAATCTAAGAGCCTCGGTGTGACTTGTTAAGTCCCTTTTATTCCCCCAGCCTCTACTTGTTCTTTTCCAGAGATGTCCTGAATAGTATGACCCTTCTGAATGTGTTTTGTCCTAGGGCTTAGGAGACCCTCTTGCCTGTGGCTGTACTACTGGGAAGACAAACTCCTGCTGCCTGGCTGGACACCAGTATTTTGGCCATGATGGCGCTGGGCTCAGAAATCAGACCCTCCCTGTTTTGCCTGTTCTTTCAATACCTGGATTCTTCTCAGTCACAGGACGGCCATACATGTCATTAGGATGGTTGCACATCTGAAGACTCCCATGTAAGGTTTCCTCCTAAATAACCTGGTGTGATCTCTCAATGAGCATAAAATCTAAGATACATCTGACCATGTGCTTCCCAATAGGGACCAGTGGGAGCTATTACCCAGTTGAGGCATCCATCCAAAGGGAGACCGCTCCCTTGGGGCTGGATCATGGATAATGCTCTTGAGAAAGTTGCTCAGATTAGATAGGAGCGCCATACTTTTGGTTTTTCGTGTCTCTCATTTGTCCTTCCCCATGGGCTGTTCGGCATTCTCCATCCTGCTCTTAGATATATATGTCTAAGCTAGAAGTACTTACGCTTAATATGGTATAAAATAGCTGCCCCGTCTTAACAAAGGCCATGGCCTTTACCCCATCCATTAATACTAGATCTAGAGGCTTAAAAGGGTATTATTATTGGTTGCCAAATATATCAACTTCCCCAAATGGAAAGAGGCAGCCCCAATCTCTGTGGTGATTCAGTCCATTCACGCACCTACTGTAGTCTAGGATGTCGCAGGGAAGTGAAGGGAGGTCAACATCCCTTCTCAGGTAGTACAAAGGTGTCAGAGTGGTCCAGATCAGAGAGGCCTCCTGCCACTCTGAACCCCAGGAGCCTTTAGCAATGTTCCTGATGGGATGCCACTTGGAAGCTGAGAAGGATTTTGGTAATGGACTCCTAATTAGTTAATGTACTCTCCTCGTTTTGTAGGAATTAACTATGGGATCAGCTTCCTTGATCCCAAAGGATTCTCCTTTGGGCTGTCTCCTAACACAAGGGAGTCAATTTGGACAAGAGGATTTAAAGAAGAAGTGCCTCCTCTTCTTCTGTAATGATGCTTGGCCTCAATAATCTCTGAAGGATGATAAAACAAAAAGGCCCATTAATGGGTCTTTAAGGTTCAATACTATTTATCCATTGGACCTTTTTGTAGGTGGCAGGGAAAATGGACTGAGATCCCATAGGGTCAGGCCATTATGGCCCTGTACCAAATCCCTGATCTGTCCAGACTCCTTTAGGGGCTCGAGGACACTCGTCTCCTCACCTCTACTCCTCAATCCACCATCAGCTAACCGCCTCAGGTCCTTCTGTTAACCCACCACCTTCCCTGTGTTTTGTCATGTTCTTTGTATGCTCCCCTCCCTTGTCTCTCTTGTAAACAGGTTGTTGCCAAGATCCTGTATATGTCTTCCTCTTTTTCCTGAGTTACTGGTCTTCTCTTTGTTTGCTTCTTCTTTTGTGCGTCAGATCTGGAATATATCTTGAGAGGACTGGATGAATGTTGCCTGACTCTTGTTGCATGGGGGGAGTTTTCTCCCTCATTCATTTCCGGGATTAATTGTCTGTGTGCCTACACGCTCACTCTCTCACTTTCTCACTCTCTCTCTCTCTCAAATAAATAAATAAATCTTTAAGAAAAAAAGAAATTCTGCTTTTCTCCTTGTTAAAAAGACAAAGTTTTCTTGGACTGTTGGTCTGCTCTTCATAAGAAAATGTAAACAGAGTTTTTTACCTTTTCTTTATCTGCCCAGAAAACCAAAGCTTCTATGTTTTGTCTTTATCAGGTCTTTGATTACTTAAGAAGGTTAAAACTTCTCAATGTTAAAGGAGCTAAGTTTTGCTAACAACCATACAGCTTCATGTAGAATCTCTTACTGCCAGCTTGGTTAAATGTAAATATTAAATTTATAATGGTCTGTAATCCTATTTAGGCATGTGCTTAAAACTTTCTGAGGGTTTTATCCAACTTCCCAGAGATTTGGATTGTAAATGAAGTCTTTTTGACTAATTAGACTTGTTTATTTGGTATGTTAAGTTACATGGGAAGCACTGTCAAACAAATGATGATAAGTCTTCTTAGGTTATGCTGTATGGGTAAATGCTTACCTGTTCCAGAAATTAATGAAATTCCTAAAGTTTTAATATGTTCTGGTATAAGGTCATCCTTGAAATTTTAATTATTAAAATGCTATGTGTCACAGGAATAACTACATTTCCTTGTCAGCTACATTATAATGAACTCTCATATCAGATCTTCAACCATGTCTATTTTTGAGTCTTCTGTCATTTATAGTTATTGTTCTGATGCTCTTGTGGAATGAGTTTTGTCTTCAAGGAGATTCAGGAAAAGGACTTTTTACAAACAGAGGTTTTTGATATCTTTAAAATCTTTTTAAGATTTTATTTGAGAGAGAGAGAGAGTGCGTGTGCGCAGTCGGGAGGGGCAGAGGGAGAAGGAGACTCCCTGCTGAGCAGGACCCTGGGATCATGACATGAGCCAAAGGCAGACGCTTAACCGACTGAGCCACCCAGGTGCCCGATATGTTTAAAATCTTAAAACTAAAATGGGTCAGAATATCCAAAACTAACAGAAAAAGCTGCATCCAAACAACCAGAATTAGTAATATGGGGCTAAATTGAGGAAAATGATTATAGTTTTTGTGACTCTTATTTGAAATACTGCTGGTTCTCTAAGGTTTGCTCTTCTAGATTTAAGGAAACTTTCTCTTAAGATTTATGGAAATGTGATAAAGTATTCCTTTGTGAACAAATTGAAACATTTAACTCTTCTCTTTACTGGAACCCTCCAGAATTCAAGCTCTCAGGAAGTATTCTTTCTTTCATGGCAATTACAGTTATTTGCATAAGTTCAATAAGACTCATTCTCCTATCGTTTCTCAGCCTTTTGGTTAAATCAAGTGAAGAATCTCTTTTCCTTGTAGGTTCCTCAAAAAGTTAAAAATAGAACTACCCTATGGCCAGCAATCATACTACTAGGTATTTACCCAAAGAATACAAAAATACTAATCCAAAGGGATACATGCACTCTAATGTTTAGAGCAGTATTATCTACAGTAGCCAAATTATGGAAACAGCACAAGTGTCCATCAATTGATGAATGGATGAAGTGGTATATATACAACGGAATATTACTCAGCCATAAAGAAGAATGAAATCTTGCTATTTGCAATGACATGGATGGAGCTAGAGAGTATTATGCTAAGTGAAATAAGTCAGAGAAAGACAAATACCATATGATTTCACTCATATGTGGAATTTAAGAAACAGAACAAATGGCTGCACACCTGGGTGGCACAGTCTGGTTAAGCATTTCTTGGTTTTGGCTCAGGTTATTATCTCAGGGTTGTGTGATCGAGCCCTGTGTTGGGCTCTGTGCTCAGTGTGGAGTCTGCTGAAATTTCTCTCTCCCTCTGCCCATCCTTGCACTCTTTTTCCTTCTCTCTCTAAAATAAATAAATCTAAAAAAACAAAACAAAACAAACGAGCAAAGGAAAAAGAAGAGAGACAAAAACCAAGAAACAGACTCTTAAGTTAGAGAACAAACTGATGGTTACCAGAGGGGAGGTGGGGGGGAAGGGGGAAATAGGTGATGGGAATCAAGGGTACTTGTGATGAGCACCAGGTGTTGTATGGAAATGTCGAATTACTATACTGTACACCTGAAACTAATATCACACTGTACGTTAACTAACTGGAATTTAAATAATACTTAAAAAACAAAAACAATCTGTTCTCCTTGTAATAGGACACCATTGGAAACACTGGTTATATTACTAAGGCTTTGACAGGAATGCCGTATGTGAGAGAGACAGTCATAGACTCAGATATGACCAGACAGCTTTAAGGAATTAAGGTTGACTTTATGGAGCCAATAAAACCCTTCGGAGATGCTGGTCTAATGCCTTGCTTACAGGGTTCCCAGTAGCCCTACCAGGTGAGTAAAGAATGTCACTTCCTGGCAGGTGCAGGAAACCTCAGGATATACACCCAAATCTACAGGTATTGCAGGCAAGTCTGATGACAACTATTTGGTGTGGCTCTGCCCTCGAGCAGCTACTGAGAGTTCAATCTAGAGATTCCTTATATAAAGTCCCAACAAAGCAGATTTTAAAGGATCTGTATGATCAATCACTATTCTTGCTGAGCTTATATAAATAATTAGGCCAAGTTTGTTAAAACTGGACTTGATTTACAAACGAATCAGTCTTGATTTGGCTATCTGGAAATAAGGGTGAATTTAGAGAGAAAAACTATGTTCCAGTAATGCATCCTTATGGACATTAGATTCTACTTTTGTCTTTAAATGTTTGTTGTTTGCCTACGCTAGACAACTTGAGGTCAACTTCAGAGATATTGCCATAATAGCTCATGTATAGACAGTCCTCTTGCTTGTTACTCTGTGGGGATAATAAAAGGGACCCCATGGGCATAGGATTATTTAAACAGCTGGTCAACGGAATGGACTCCCCAACAACTGTGTAACTCAGCTGTCACTTTGATCAATTCTTTGTGGCTGAACCCCACTCCCTGGGGTTAACTACGGACTTATGGAATAATGGGTGGCCAAGCCCCGGGTTACCCTGGATGTGGGAAGATGACAACGAACTGGACAACGTGCCTTCATATTCCTGTAAACTGGTGGAAGATCTCAAATTCCTCTTTAAACAATGAGATAAGAACAAATGAAGGTCTTTTTTCTTCTATTTATCATCTACACACCATACCTAAGTGGTAACTCTTTTCTACAATGGGTACAACATTATGCTGAGCTACAAAACCAAACTTTGTGCTGGATTTGTAGCTTACTGATCATATCAAGCACTTAAGGCCTCCTTGGGTACAGATTGGCATTATTTACAACAATACATAACCGATATGATACGTCACCCCAATACCAGCACATACAGGGACTTTTCTATCACTAAAAAGAATGTTTCTTGCTGGCCTATGGTTAATGTTACATGGGACTCATAAGAGGCCTTTCTCCTATCCTCAAACTATCTAAATTTTAACTGAATATGCCAACCCACAAATAGGCTGATGACAACAAATTTCCCAACTATATAGTCCTTTTTATTGATATACCTAGGATGGATATATGTGGCTTACTCGCACAAGAGGACAACTAAGCCAAAAGGCCCTTTTATACTGAGAACAGAAAAACCATACCCTTGATTCATGGCCCAAAAGTACTCACCGAATGGGGTGGATCCCCTCCCCCCCAAAGCCTGTGACCATTCCATTATTTTATAGGCAACTGACTGGTTTGTTAGTGACTGGACGAGGCGACCAGGCACCAGATGGCTAGCACCTAATGGAACACAATGGTTATGTGGGCCAATCTGTGGCCGTGGATTCCACCAGGCTGGGTTGGAAAATGCACTATAGGTTGTGCTGGGAAGCATGGCCATAGCACTAAGATTATCGCAAGTCCGTATCTTCTGTATCTAAAACAACGGACAAGATCCGTGTTTCACTGGTGTGACCATCTGACATCTATTTTTCTTCCATCAGGTTTAGAAGATGTCATATGGCACATGGAGGCCTTTGATAAATAGACAGTTAAGGCCTTAAATGGTTCTCAAAAAAGCATTACACTATTTTTTTTTTAAATTTATTTGAGACAGAATGAGAGAGAGAGAGCACATGAGAGGGGGGAGGGTCAGAGGCAGAAGCAGGCTCCCTGCCGAGCAGGGAGCCCGATGCGGGACTCGATCCCGGGACTCCAGGATCATGACCTGAGCCGAAGGCAGTCGCTTAACCAACTGAGCCACCCAGGCGCCCCAAAAGCATTACACTATTAAACACTGAAATGATCCAAGTGTATAAAGCAGTTCTAAAAACAGAATGGGATTAGATGTCTTAACAGCAGCACCAGGGGGGACATGTGCCATTATTAAAGCAGAATGTTGCATCTACATTCCAGATTATGACAAAAATATAACAGTATTACTTATTGATATGAATAATTGAATTGGTGCTTTTAAATACCCTACATTGTCATCTAATGATTGGTTACATTTCTGGTCGGGACGTGGACTATGATCCACGCTAAAGTGTCTTCTCATTGCTCTTATTTTCTTTTTTTTATTTTTAAGATTGTATTTATTTCAGAGAGAGAGAGTGAATGAGCAAGCATGAGCAGGGGAGCGGGGGGGAGAGAGAAGCAGGCTCCCTGCTGAGCAGGGAGTCCGATGAGGGGCTCAATCCCAGGACCCCAGGATCATGACCTGAGCCGAATGCAGACACTTAACCGACTGAGCCACCCAGGTGCCCCACTCTTCTTATTTTCATTATAATAATAATCCTAGCGGCACCTGGGTGGCTCAGTCAGTTGAGCGGCCAGCTCTTGATTTTGGCTCAGGTCGTGATCTCAGGGTCCTGGGATTGAGTCCTGCATCAGGCTTCGTGCTCAGTGGGTAGTCTGCTTGAGATTCTCTCTCTCCCTCTGCCCCTCCCCCCACTGGCATTCTCTTTCTCTCTCTCTCTCAAAACACATAAATAAACCTTTAAAAAGATAATAATCTTAATGTGTTGTCCCTCTCACTTTGTTCTCTCCTATTGTTGAGATATGTGCAAGCAGGTACTAACTCCTTCACTCAGCTGACAGACGATCCTTCCTACTCGAAACAAATTCACCCTGATGTCCACTCTGGACTCTACAGCAATGGCCTTCCATTATAATTACCTGTAGGGACAGATAGTGACCAACTTCAGTCCATAGGTAGGGACATCTCTACGACCCCTGTCAGCTTGAAGAAGTTACAGAAGATGAGCCCTTCGCCCTTTAACGACCTTAAAGATTTAAGGACCAAAAATTGGTCAGGGAGGAAATGATGAGGGATGGAAGCAGAAAAATGTTCACCATTAGTCCAGAAGGCTGACCTATAGCCTACATAGCTTTGATAAGGATCAAAGACGTGCTGGTTGCTACATTCTTAAAGGGTCTCATGACTGCCTGTACATCTCACCCATAGTACATAGCAAGCTGAATGATAAGCATTCAGATAGGCTGATGACAACATCTTGTGAATATAGTTTTTTTTTTCTAATTAAAAATTTTTTTTTTAGTGAAAGTAGTTTTACGAATAGGAATTTGAAGAAAAATTTATGATCTAATCCTCCCTGCACGTGTCCTTCCCCTTGAGCACTAAGCATCTACCCACCAGTTTCACACAGCAAAAGTGCCGCCCTTTCTGCCCATGCGTCCTGTCCCTGTGCTATTTAAATTAACTTACTAAGTTGCATCATACAATGTCTCGAGAATTCTTTCTTGGCTGTTGTAGTCCACAACCCCGCAACAAAAGCACTTGACAATACTCAACATCCATTCGTGATAAAAAGCTGTCAAGAAGCCAGGATTAGAAAAGAACTCAACCTGGTAAATCACATCTACATAAATGCTGCAGCTAACATCACGCTTAGTGGTGAAAGACTGAAGGTTTTCTGCCAAGATCAGAATCAAGGTAAGGATTTCCATTGTCACTGCCGCTGGGCAGCATCATACAAGAAGCCCTAGCCAGTGCAATAAGGCAGGTTTAAAGAAATTTAAAAGAAATTTAAATGGAAAAGGAAGAAAAATGTCTCTATATTATTTTGATTACATGATTATCTACATAAAAAAATCCCAAGGAATCTACAAAATAGCTCCTAGAACTAAGAAGTAGGTTTAGCAAGATCACCAGTTCTTGTTGGTCACAAGGCCAACACACAAAAATATTTCTACATACTAGTAATGAACAACTGGAAATAGACTTTTAAAAAATTTAAACAAATTTTACCTATAGTTGACATACAATTTTGGAAACAGAAATTTAAAAACAAAACCACCCACAGCAACTCCAAAACCAAAAATACTTACATATAAACCTAAAAAACATGTATAGGATCTATATGTTGAAAAATAAAGAATGTTGATGAAAGAAATCAAATTAAACTGTTGATGAAGGGTATAAAAGAAAAATCGAAATGAACACAGAAAAAATATGTTCATGGATTGGAAAACACACTATTGTCAAGATGCCAATTTTTCCCAAGAGAGTCTACAGATTTAATGCACTCCCAACCAAAATTCCAGCAGAACTTTTTGTAGATATCAAGAAGCTGATTCTAAAGTGTGTATGGGAAGGCAAAGGAACTAGAATATCCAAAACAATATGAAAAAGAAGAACAAAGTTGAAAGACCCACTGTAGCTGATCTTCTTACTAGGAAGCTACAGTGATGAAGATAATATTGTTTTTTTTTTTTTAAAGATTTTATTTGAGAGAGAGAATGAGATAGAGAGCATGAGAGGGGGAGGGTCAGAGGGAGAAGCAGACTCCCTGCTGAGCAGGGAGCCCGATGCGGGACTCGATCCTGGGACTCCAGGATCATGACCTGAGCTGAAGGCAGTCGCTTAACCAACTGAGCCACCCAGGCGCCCCGATAATATTAATTGTTAAAGGGATTATCAAAGCGATAAAAACATAGATTGGTGGACCAAAATGAAGAGTCAGAAATAGACACAAATCTAGCCAACTGATTTTTTATAAAGGTACAAAGGCAATTCAGTGGAGAAAAGATGATTTGGACATTTGGGTAACTTGGACATCCACAGTCAAAAGAAATAAACGTCAACCTAAATCTCACGTCTTATGTAAAATGAATTCAAAATGGATCACAGATATAAATGTAAAATGTAAACCCATAAAACTTTTAGAAGAAAACAGAGGAGAAAATATCTGGGGCCTTGGATTGGGGAAATATTTCTTAAAAATAACACCCAAAGCGCAACTCATAAAAGAAGAAAATTGTTAAACTGAATCTCATCAAACTTTAAACTTTTGAGAAAGACACTGGCAGGAAGATGAGTATGTAAAGAACTCTTAAAATTCAACAAGAATTTGATTTAGAAATGAGCAAAAGATTTAAAGTCACTTCACCAAAGAAGACATTAAGGTGGCAAATCAGCACATGCTCAACATCACTAGCTATTGGGGAAATGCAAATTAAAGCCACGATGAGGTACCAACACAAATCAATCAGAATGGCCAAAATAAAAACAAAAGTAAATCAACGCCAACAACAAAGTGGCAACACCAAATGCTGGTGAGGATGCAGAACAGCTGGGACTCTCATACACTGCTGCTGGGAATGTGAAATGATACAGTCATGGGGAAAGCAGTTGGCAGTTCCTAAAAGAGTTAAACATAGAATCACCATGTGACCCAGCAATCTCACTCCCAGGCACATGTCCTAGAGAAATAAAAACCTATGTTCACTCAAAAACGTACACAGGACTGTTTATAGCAGCTCTATTCACAGTGGCCCCACACACTGGAAACAACTAGAATATCCATCAGCAGGTGAGTGGAGAAACAAACTATGATACATCTATACAATGTAATGCTACTCAGCAAGAAAAGGAATAAACTCATGATACAAATTACTGGTATGCAACAACGTCGGTAAATTTCGAAGGCATTATGCTGAGTCAGCCCCAAAAGGTTACATACTGTATGAGTCTGTTTCTGCCATATTGTCTAGAAGACGGAACTAAAAAGCATGGACAACAGGTTGGTGGCAGAGTTTAGCATCAGGGGTAGTCTGACCCAGGGGAGTTTTTTGGGATGATGGACACCTGTGTATCTTGTAGTGGTGGTTACACAAATCTATGCATTTGTTAAGGGCCATAGACTTGTATACCAACCCTCACCAAAAGCCAATTTTATTACATGTAAATATAAAAAATATAGCTCCTTGCTTATTTCGATCCCCAGATAGTCTACTTTGGTCACTAAGGCAGAAGCCTGAGTGATTTCTCACTCTGTGGGTTTGTTCTCCTACTGCAGAAAATACCAAAGTGCCACCTCCTGGCCACCACAGGTGCTGTCAGCCTGGCAATCAACACTGACAAGGTATCCACTGGGGGGAATGCAGAGTGCCAGGCTGCCTGGGATGGGGAGGAGTACCAAAGACGCTGAGGGGGGTTCACAATCCAGTTGGATCAGTGGAACAAATAAACAGCTGAAGAACATCTTAACAGTTCATACATTAGGAAGCCCACTTAGTTCCATGTCCGTATTTTACAGAGATGGAAATTGAGGCTCAAAGAGGTTAGCTGATTCGCAGACCTGGGAAATGGAATTCAGGCCTTTAGACTGAGCCAGAACCATGTTCTTTATCACAAGCTTTTTCAAATACCATGCACAAGTGAACATAAGCTGCATAAATAAGTATTCCTAAACGGCAAGTGAATAAGTTTTCATAGGAGGTAAGTTCTTAGGTTGATTTTAAAGAATGCCAGGGTCCATACTTAAAGGAGAGAAGGAAAAATATTCAAAGCACTGGAAATCATTTCACAAACCTATGTAGATCATGAGCTTTCTGAGGCTCCTGGTAAAAGCATATATCAGTCTTCCTGCCACTTAGATGTATCCCATCCAGATGATTTTATATGATTAAATTAAAAATATCATTTTTATTTCTAAAAACATATTAGGTCTGTGATGCTTCACTCTCATTTGATTATTTTAGATGCAAAATTCAGACTTGAATTTATGTAGCACTTCACAGGAGAGCCTGATTAAAGCCTAATAAAATGAGACTTTTAACAGCAGCAACTCTGCCAACATATCCCAGGAGGCTTGGCTGCAGGGGTTCGGGGGAAAAGAGATTCAGCGGTGTCTGCTGAAACCATCCAGACGGAGGACCCCTGCCTAGATGCTGCCTAGGCCTGCATGGAGCCTAGGACTGTTTTCTCAGCCCCCCTTCCCACTTCAGAGTGTGGGCTTCTCCTCCTGTCTGTCCCTCTTCCACGCTGTCTGGTGGCTGGATGTTGCTGTGCATGGGAATTCCTCACGTGTAGGCTCAGCCCTATGGGCCAGAGCCCCGGAAGAAAAGAGGGAAGATCGTACCCAATTTCTTCTGCTACACAAATAATGAAAGATTAAGCCCTGTTTGTCGCCCATGTAGGATAAATAGCACCCAGAATGTCTCCTTGTGTCCTGGCTGGTAAGTGGGGAAAAGTAGTGGGGAAAGGGATGACGTGGGTGCTAATCCCAATTCAGCCACGTGATTATTCAATCATGTGACTGAATCATTTAGTTTCTTGGGGCGTCTGTCTTCTACAAAATAAGGATCATACTAGATGCCTTATCTACCTTATAAGATTATGGTAAGGATCAAATAGCAGCAAAGATAAATAAGCAACACCCCATCAACCTTCAAGGGCTTTTGCCCTCTCATCTAAAAGAAGATATGACAGCAGTACCTGAAAACCTTTAGACGAGTTCCATGGTAATGGAAGGCGTTGTAGTGAATTATATCTGTTAGGGAAAGGGTGGCTGCCTCAGCCACAGCACATAAATAGGTTTCTCTGAACAAAAGACAAACTCCTTATCAAGGATTCACCCTGTTAGTTGCCTTCTTATTTCTCATAATCTGTGAGATCTCTGTGCTATGATAAATCTAAACCTCTTCTTTGATATTCAAGATTCTGAACAGGGCAGATACAGTCTCTGATCATAACCTATCTCAATTCTCGCAGACCCTCCTCAGCAAGGAGGACCCAGCAGTGGACAGAACTAAAGATCTGGCAGTTCAGAAGGAGGAGGCTTAGTCTGAGGAAGGAGAGCAGGTGTCCTCCTTTGCAATGGAGTATGGGTAAGAAAGCAGAGCAAACTAGAAAAAAAAATCTCTACTACATACTTGCACTTGTAAGTACAAAAAGACCAATATTAGAAAAAGAAATAAAAAGAAAAAGAAATAATTCTGAAAGATAAATATAAATTAAAAACCCAATGGTTCAAAACATCAAGTTGCACACTTTAAATATATATACAATTCTTACCTGTCAATTATGCCTCAATAAAGATAGAAAAAAATAATGAAAGCAGTAAATAACAGATGCTGCAGAAAATCAAATAATAATAGAAAAAAAAATTCTCAATGTCAAAAGATTTCAGTCTTTAGATAAAAAAGAGTCACAGATACCAGCCCAACTTAGATAACAGGGAATCACATGGAAATGTAGCCCAGAGGAAATTTTGATTCTCTAGAATAAAGGGGATAATATCTTCAAGTATCTGGGTACAAAAAATAAATTTTCTACACAGGAAAATAATATTCAAGTCTACATACTTTTAAAAAACTTGTGTCTTCTGTCTGAAAATGTAAGAAGGCATGGGAAGAGCATAAATATTAATTTTGTCATCATTCACAGGAGGAGATAAAGTAAATCCATTTTATTCTGGGTATTAAGAGATCAGTTTAAACATTTAACAGTTACCATTATTAGAGTTAAAAAGAATGTATAACTTTCTAATCATTAGTAAAAAGAGAATAAATAAAACTTGACTAACACAGCAACTAAAAAAAGTAAAAGGAAAGAGCACAGAGGCATTAAAAATAGAAAGTATCTAAATAATATGATTAATTTTAGGGGCGCCTGGCTGGCTCAGTTGGATGAGTATGTGACTCTTGATCTTGGGGTCTTGAGTTCAAGCCCCAGGTCGGGTGCAGAGATTACTAAAAAAAAAAAAAAAAAAAAGAGAGACAGTGTGGTGCTGGCAGAAGGACAGACTTATAGATCAAATGGACTAGAATTGAGAATAAACCTGTATATAAAAAAATTAAAAAATAAATAACACAAATTTAAGAAAAGAAAATCTTGTCAGTTTCTATAAGAAATGTGAATAGGATGCAACTTCTTTATTGGGTAAAGAAGAGTCATAGATTAGGTCAAAACCAAAATTTAACTATACTCTGTTTATAAAAAATGCATCTAAAAGAAAGACATAGCAAGATAAAAAATGAAAGGATGGCAAAGATATAGCAGAAAGAAAGTAGGGATGGGAACAGTAATGACAGACAAAACTCCAAGGCAAAAAACACACATTTTTCATTGTTGTTTTATATGGACAAAAAGTATAATTTAAAAAATGAAAACCATCAGGGGCTCCTGGGTGGCTCAGACGGTTAAGTGCTGGACTCTTGGTGTTGGCTCAGGTCATGATCTCAGGGTCCTGGGATTGAGTCCCACACTGGGCTCCACGCTCAGCAGTGAGACTGAAATTCTCTCCCTCTTCCTCCCCCTCCGCCCCTCCTGCATGCTCTCTCTCTCAAATAAATAAATAAAATCTTTTTTATTTTAAAGAAGAGAAAAAAAACCCCACCCATCTTCATGCACTGAATAATAAAATAGAAAGCAAATATAAAGCAAAACTGTTCTAATATAAGAAGAATGGACCAGATTGTGATTTTAGTGGGTGACCCAGGCTTTGGTGATTCAAGCTAACAAAAAGTAAACGAGGGTGGAGAGAGGGTGGAGAGAGGCTGAATAACCAATAGATTTGATTAGCAATTAAATGGAATGTCTATACACATTTAATATGGTCCCTGAATCGTTTACCTATATTTATCATGTGTCAGGCAACAAAGTGGCACTCCCTTCCCAGTCACAAAAAGCAGGATATGCATCGGTCATATTCTCTAATCACAGTGCAATAAAGCTAGCAAACTACGAAAAGGTTAATAACACAACAACTTCATTAGTGAGAAAGAAAAGAAACACCTCTTTAAACAACCCCTGGACTGAAGAGATTGTAGTTGCAATTACAGAAAATAAGGTAATAGAAAGAGAATTTTACACATCACAATTCACGGATGCAGCTAAAGCTATAATCAAAAGAAAACACGCTGTCTTAAATACTTTCATTATTAAATAAGGACATAAATTAAATATCAAAAAGCTAGAGAAAGAATAAAATAAATCAAAATAAAAATTAGTTAAGATAAAAGCCGAAGTGGATGAATGAGAAAAACAACATCTATGATAAAACCAAGAGATGGTTCTTTGAAGAGACCAATAAAAGAGCCAAACCCCTGGCAGAGTCTAATTAAGAAAACACAAGGCAAAAGCACAGAAACCTAACATTACAAATGAGAAGGAGAGTTAAGAAAAGGTGTGCTGACTTTAGAAATTAGAAGAGAATGACATTTGTAATTTCATATTAATAAATGAAGAAGTTTGTGAAATGTATGATTTTAAGGAAAATACAAATTACTGAAACTGACCCAAAGAAAGACAAAATAATCAAAATTGATTCCTAACTAGGAAAACATTTTTTTTTTAATGTTGTCAGAAAAACACTCTCCTAATGTTACTGGGCACAGATGATGTTATAGGCAATCTTTCCAGGCCCAGGTAATTCCTATGCCACTGAAAATGCTTTAGAATGGAGAAAGAAACCATCCTGACTCATTTAATCCTGGTAGCAAAATTTGAGGAAGATCTCTTACACATACACCCCCCCACACACACACACTCTCTCTCTCTCTCTCTCTCACACACACACACTGACTACTCTGATAAGGACAAATAAAAACTCCAAAATAATTAAGAAACTGAATTCAGCAGGCTAACACACCATGACCAAGAGGGTAGCCCACAACCTTGAGGACGGTTCAGTAACAAGATATGTGTCAGTATCACTTGGCTTATCAATAGGTCACATTTATGTCGTGTCTGTGTGTTTGTCCAACTAGAATTATCTCCTTGCAGCTGGGCTTGACAGCCTTAATTTTTTCCAGGCAAGTATTTACCAGGCAAGTCTGATATTTCTATCATTTTTATTCTACAGTACTCCATGGTATTCTCCCTATAGTAGGTTGGTAAATATCCAAATGTATTTATACTTATATCATCACTATAATATTGGTTTTAATATTTTTCTGATCACCCAGTAATCTCTGGCAGCAAAGTGCTGTGGATAAAGGAGAGAACAGACTTCCTCCACTATATAATAATATTGTGGGACTAAAAACAAGTATCATGACTGAGCACAGAGATTTTTGCCTGGATTTCTTAATAGAATTTTTATATGAGTGAGACTAAGTATGTTCATAAGGTACCTTTTACCTCTTATTATTTTCACAAATAGCAGGTAAAACAAGAGTTAAGTGAAAGTTAAAGCATATAACTCCAGTCCCACCAAAATACTCCATACAACTCGACCCATCAGTCAAGTAAGATTTTTTAAATTGAGGTATAATTAATATATAATAAAATTCACAGATTTTAAAGTGTATTGGTGGATGAATTTTGACACCCAAGATACAGAACTTTTCCATCATGCCAGAGAGTTCCCTCTGTTCTTTTTAAGTCAGTTCTATATTTGTAAGTTAAATTGGCTTATTTAGCTCTTGAGAGCTAAAAGGATGAGCTCATTACTTTAGACCTAGAAATCCAAGGGTCCACTGTAGTAAGAACAAACTCACAAAATACTGATTTTTGTCCTTTTCCTTTCTCTGTTTTCATGGGTTGTACCACAAGGATTATGAGAATTTTACAAAGAAAACAGTTATTATTTGAAGATGACAAACCAGTCAAATGCTATTATGGTCTTTGAGGAACCATTTAAATTCTTATAATATAGAGTTATTCAAGATTGCTTGAAATAGGTGGTTTGGAATTTAAAAGTATTTTTGGTTGCATTCTTGTATTAAGATTTCTTGTGACAGAAGTTAACTTCATTTGATTTCTCTTAATAGGCAGACAATCCTTGGTTTCCAACTTCCAGTTTTCAATAGTCAAAAAAAATCATGTTGAGGCTATGAACCCATAGTTGTTGGATTAGATTCAGTTTGTAGGACAAGAACCAATACCAAGTATAAGCCTATAGCTGTAAAACGGTGCCTTGAGATGTAATAGCACAAAAGGTCAGGGGATGGGCTTAACATCTCCCAAAGTCCACTGTAAGCACATGTCATTTTGCTGTCTTCTTTTTGCTCCATATTGCTCTTTATTTCCCTTTTGGCATCTTTATGTCTCTTTCTGTGTGTGTGCACATGCTTTGTCAGTGACATTGTGGGGCCTCGAGGTGCTAGCTGTAAATTCCAGAATTCCAGGCAATAATTTCAAGAAGCTGAAGATTTCCGGAGATGCGTGAAGCACAAGAAAAGGCGCTGACATTTTATGACAAGAGAGTCTAATAATGTAATAGACCATGAGCCCTTGAGCTCTTGTTACTTTAAAAAGAATTAATCTTTTAAAATGATGATTGAGCCCTTGAAAACCATCAAGGACTAACTAGGAAGGAGAACATATGCCTTTTTTATGGTGGTTCATGTCTGGTTTTCTCTCTGGGGCCTCTTTTTCCCAGACTTCCTCTTCTCAAGTGGGAGGATCTTGTCTTTTGTGTGGTTAGTGCTTTCTATGTACACTTCTAAAGGACTTCATTATTTTGGTTTTTTCCCCTCTGACCAAAGATGTGTCTAACCCACAAACAGCTTCCATAAAATTGTAGTGGTCGCTTCATTTCTTCACGTATGTTTGTATTTTGATATATACACTTGATCTTATGGATTTACTATTTTCTTGTTCTTCGGTTTGATTGCAGGTTTATAATATTTATGCTCTTTTGCTCTCAATTAACAAACTGGTTTGGCTGCTCAGTGATGGAGAGGACATTCTGTTCATTCTGTTTTCCATTCAGAGACTTGGAAGACAGACATTCTGACTTTTGCAGGACGCCTGGTGACTTTCTCATTTTGTCACTATTCTCTGATTCTCTATTCATGTGTCTCTCTCAATCTCCTTTCTTCTCCCCCTTTCCCTCCTTCTTTCTCCTCTTCCTCTCCCTCCGTGGCCCAACTAGCTATCAATCAGAAATCCTAACTGTGTGGGTTCGTCATAATAGTGCACAGTTTAGGAAGACTGAGAGCTGACCCCCTTACATCACTTGAGAGCAACAGAGTGCTTGCACTCGGGGCCACATGTCAGGGGATGACTGTCCTGGGGCCGCTGTGCGTGAGGAGCCCAAGCTGCTCAGAGAGGTCAGGTGCTGGTGCCCTGGGCAGCAGTGTTGGCTGTGGCCCCCCGCCCCAGTGTTGCACCAGTGAGTGTCTGAGGGGGTCCCAGGGTTCCCATCCTCAGTTGCTGAATCACCCCCAGCCCCTGCGTCTTCCCAACCAAAGCTGGATACTGGGGAGTGAAGACAGACGGGTCCCCCTGTGCCATTTCCAGATTCCTGACTGAGCCAGCCTGGCCCCCGCCATTTCCAGATTCCTAACTCATGGAATCTACAGACAGAATAAAATGGTGGTGGTTTTATTCCACTAAGTCTGGGGTCATTTGTCACACAGCAAGAGTGACTGGAATAAAAATGTGGAAGGAGGAGCGAGGAGCTCTGACACAGCCCTGAACAGCCAGCACTGGCCTCGGGAGGCACGTGGAAGCTGCTGGTGGGATTGCGATGGGCTTTAAGGAGGCGGCGGCTGGTGAGCACCGGGGGGCAAGCAAGGAAAATGATATTTCAAACTTGAGGACTGGAGACCTTTGTTATGAAGCGGCAGAAAATCGGACAACACTGTTGCCCTATGGGAAGATCGAGACTGGAATATGGACCCGACCAATTCAATGATTGAGATAAGGATTTCTAGAAAGAGTACCATCTGGCTGCTTCCTGAGGTCTATGAAAAAATGTGTGAGGAGAGAGTTGATCTTAATAAAGAACTGTTCAGCTTTCATACAAAATTTAAAAGAAATCTAAAGAAGCCAGCGCTTGCTGGGTTTGAGAATACAACTGTTTCTTATTCCCAGATTCTCCAGATGGCAAATGAGTCTCAAATTAAGAAACAGTTTCAGGGCAATGCTCAAATCCAGAGTGGGATTGTAAAATCCTTTGTCAAAACGTCAGAAAGATCTAAGGCAGTGCTTCATAGAAACTTCCAGACAGACTATAGGCTCTCTCAATATCTTCAGGCCATGCCTTACAAAGTTTCTCTATTAAGCAGTAGGGCTCTGACAAGTCTTTAGGGCCTTGCCCCACAGTAGCTCGGCAGGAGCCCAAGGTACAGGAGAGTTTTTCTTGCAGCCACATCTGCAGTGTGGTTTCTGTCTAATATAGTGGATTATGAATTGATGCAGAGTAGGTCCACGAATAGTTCAAAGGAATTTCATCAGGTTGGATGGAGAGGGACAGAGATGTTACAAAATGTGACAGAGCTTTTGGACCCCCAACCCTTGGGTTGCAGGAAGCAGACTAAGAAGGCTACTCAGATGCAAACACCATGAGCTCCATTCCTTGTCTCCCAGAATGGAGAGTGTCTGTGGGGGAATCCTATCTCTGCATCGCCATTGCATGTCGGGTGTGGGGGGCAGATAACGTGTGTTTTTAGAGACCCGCACTTCGCAAGTCTTCAGATTGGAGCAGAACGCTGAGGAACTGCACCGGACTCAGATGATGGGAGCCTGGGCCTCAACCCTGAACTTATGCCATACGGGGAGGAGACTTTGGGGCATCTTGGAAGGAGGTGAAAGCATTTTGATTGTCAGAGCAATGGAAACAATTTTTGACCAAGGGGCAGACTGTGGAGGATTTAAAACATATTCACAAATTCTTTGATGTTCTTCCCTCTGAGAGATGGGGTCTATGTCCCCTCCCCTTGACCACAGATTGGCTTTGAACCATGAATATGCCACTGAAGTGACACGGGCAAGTTCCGAGGTGAGGTATACAAGGGATGTGGCTTCTGCCTGATTCACTGGCATGCTCATGCTGAGCCCTGAGCCCCCTTGTAGGAAGCCTGACTACCCTGAGACCCCCATGTCGTGAGGAAGCCATGCATCTCCGAAAGGTCTCAGATGGCTCTCTAGTGAGCAGCCCCGGCCTTCAGGTCTTCCTGGCTCAGGTGCCAGTCAGCGAGTGAGTGAGCCGTCAGGGACTCCAGCCCCCAGCCCTTCAGTCACCCCAGCCTTCTAGGCTTACAGCAGAGGCCTCAGACATGGTGGAGCAGAGATGAGCCATGTGCTTTGCCGTTTCTCAATTCCTGCCCTACACAGAACCCATGACCATAATAAAAGAGTAGTAGTTTTCAGTTTGGGGTAGGTTGTTACATAGCAATAGTGACCTGAAAATAGGGAAATCTTCATTTTGTAAATGCATCATGGAAAGAATGCATATTTACAAAATCACTTTCAACAATTTTTTAAAAATTTTACCATGTTAGAAGAACATTTAAGAAAATACTACATTTTAGAAATGTTTTCCAGTTTCATTAAACATAATAAAATTACTCGTTTACTTTCTTGAGGATTCAGTTGTTATGGTGAACATCAATTAGTAAATGTGCTTTAAAATAGATGTGTCTTCAGGGTTACCGGAGTTTATATGACCGCACCTCTGGATCACAAGCTCCAAAACTCATACCAACATGTGTAAACCACGTGACATTCTAATGGTGAAATAAAATCTATCATACAAAATATGGGTCATGAGCAGAAACAACAAATTGTCCTAAAGTCAATATAATCGACTTTACACACAAGCACCTAGTTATGATCAATATTATTCAGGTCAATGAAAATAATCGTAATCAACTGACCAAAGGGCTAAGTTTCTATCATTGATTGACGAGGGCTTTCAACACTTGATTTTAACAGCTCAATGAGGGCAACTCAGTAAAACTCTTCAGTTAAGATTCTAACACCAATTCCTCTAACTGCACTGAATTAATAACACGGCCATACTGAACTTCAATTTCTCCTAAATATTCCACATCTCGAGAGGGACTGAGAAGAAAATTCACAACCTAGATAGTGTTCTCATCGCGAAGCAACTTCATACTCAACACAATTAAACACCGATTCCTTTAGAAACTGTCACACGGGAAACTGGGCTTGCCACAGCCTCCCCTATTAATTTAAAGCCTTGAATCATTTTCCCCCTTTGTTGTGAGCACGCAGTTTTGGCTAGTTCATGTTTAGATGAAATTTGTCAAATTCCTTATTAGAAACGTGGCTGGAATCTGCCAATTCCTGGGCATCAGCCCAGTGGCTAATTGTTCTCTGTTTGCTAAAAATCTCAGGCCTCTTGAAGGTCTCTCTCCTAGAATATCTGGCAGTTTGAGTTACTGGATTTGTTCTGCAACTTGGAATTCAGTAGTTTCCTAAGAAATTGAATTTTAAGTCCAAAAAGAGGGCTCTCAGGACATAGCTCCAGAAATCCCACTTCAACAGATTTTTAATACCAAGCCATCTAGTGGAACAGAACTCAGTCTCCTCTGAGTCTTCCCGTACTTTAATTTTCATATATTGCCACTATCAATATGCCTGCCTGCAAGAGACTGACTGCCTTTTAATTACTGCTTCAGAGTTATTGTTGTGGTCTTAGGAGATCATCAGATTCATCACAAGGGTGCAGCAAATGAGACAAATGGCCCAGGAGGGCACTCCTTGAGAAAGAACATGCAAAGTTGAGTGCACAAACCCCGTCATGTCTATTCGGGCTATTCAGAAGGTGAAAATGAATTCTGACAAAATTCAGAAGGTAAAAATCCACTTACATTCGATTTATCTCCTATGGCTAGGAGGCCAGTGGCCATCAGCCTTGGCTGCATATTACAATCACTGGGGATGGGGCGCCTGGGTGGCTCAGTCAGTTGAGCATCTAACTCTCGGTTTTGGCTCAGGTCATGATCTCAGGGTGGTGGGATTGAGCTCCCCGTCCGGCTCCGTGCTCTGCACTCAGTGTGGAGTCTGCCTGAGATTCTTTCCCCCTTTCCTTCCCTCCTCCTCTGCTCCCCTGCCCTCCACCCACCCCCACTCGTGGGCTCTATCTCTCTAAAATAAATAAATAGATAAATAAATAAATAAGTAAATGAATACACTGTTAAAAAAAAATCACTGAGGGGCGCCTGGGTGGCTCAGTTGGTTAGGCGACTGCCTTCGGCTCAGGTCATGATCCTGGAGTCCCGGGATCAAGTCCCGCATCGGGCTCCTTGCTCAGCAGGGGGTCTGCTTCTCCCTCTGACCCTCCCCCTTCTCATGTGCTCTCTCTCATTCTCTCTCTCAAATAAATAAATAAAATCTTTTTTTTTCCTTTTTTTTTTTAAAGATTTTTTATTTATTTGAGAGAGAGAGAATGAGAGAAAGCGAGTACATGAGAGGGGGGAGGGTCAGAGGGAGAAGCAGACTCCCCACCAAGCAGGGAGCCCGATGCGGGACTCGATCCAGGGACTCCAGGATCATGACCTGAGCCGAAGGCAGTCGCTTAACCAACTGAGCCACCCAGGCGCCCCAATAAATAAAATCTTTAAAAAAAAAAACCACTGAGGATACTCTGACTTACTTGGTCTGGGATCAGGCTGGACATCTAGAGTTTTTTAAAGCGCCCCAAGTGATTTTAACCACACACAGCCATTGACTTAGGTAAAACTATTAAATAACTAGGTCCCACACAGTCAAATTATTATTTTAAAAAGCTAATTGTTTTACTAATTGAACAGTTTATATTATCCATTTTAAATTCATTCTTCTCTCTCTTAAAATATCAACTTAATTAAGTCACTTTCCTTACTGGTATTTTAATTGAAATTTTTTAACCTTACAAATTAATGATCCTCTTAATGTAAAAAGATTAATTTGCTCATAATTTTAGGCTTATTTTCCTTATCCTGTGTTTGTCAATAAGTTGAATCCATACACACCGGTACCTCTTTCTTTTAGGGATGATGAGTGGTTTTCCATTGTATCCTGGTCATTTTGGGTACTGTGTTATCAGATGCTGGATCTAATTTAAACCTTGTATTTTAGCAGACTTCTGCTAAATAGGGCAAGAAGGCACCACTGCTTTACTGCTGGATGGGAGTGGGAGTCCAGGCCCCCCAGATGGGTCTCCACTGACACCACCCCGGTGGGGAGTAGGAGGGGTACCTCCTAACCCCTAGGAGGGGGTACCTCACTCAGCCTCCCCTGATACTATGGAAAGGGAACTAGACACCTATCTTCCCCTTGGTCGGGGTGGTAGTACAGGCTCCCCTTTAGGCCTCCTTAATATCACCCTCGTGGGGCTGGGGAGGGATGCCAGGCAAGGGTAGAGGTCTAGGCTTTCCACTAAGCCTTTACTGACAGACGTGGGCGTGGGGGCTGTGATCCCCTGACCGCCGATGTTTTTCTGAAGAAGTATTTATTGTCAAAAAGGTTTCTGTTTTGCTAGGTTGCCCCTTTCCTGGTCCTTTGGCAAGAGACAGCAAGCTTTTCTTGTTCACGCCCATTAGCATTTCTGGGTTGGGGGCTTCTCCAGAGACCTTGCTGCCACGCGGCTTCCCGAAGTCCCGAGCTAGTCTATCTTCTTTCCACCTTTCAGAGTCTTATGTTTGTTTTATAATATAATGTCCAGGGTTTTTAGTTGTATTTAGTGAGCAGGACAGGGCAAAATGCATCTATTCCATCTAGCCCAGAACTGGAAATTCTAACTATTTCAGATTATACACGCAAACAAATTAGAAAATGTGGTCTTCTCCTTAGGGAGTTTATGATGCAGCTGAGGAGTCAGAAGGCACATATCACATGAGTGGACAACACAAGCCTTGTTTGGGGAGAAGAGGCTGCAAGTTTCCCTCTTGTTAAAATACTGATCATTCTCAGATGTGAGTGTCAAGCTTAGACCTTTCTCTGGAGCTCTGGATGGGGGTTTCTGCCTGTGTGGGGAAAGCACAGGCAGGGGTCCCCTGGAGGGCCCAGGGCCCAACTGTTGGACCTTGCCAAACTGAAGCTCCTCACCTTGCCCTGACCAACCTCCTTCTCAGGGCCCTATTACAATTAAGTGCCACCAGTCACACCATGTCCCAAGCCCAAAAGAGAGGGCAGGATAGGATGAAACAATTAGCTAAATTAACACATGTAGGAAAAGGAAGCTAGGGCCTGGCACAGAAAAAATATTTTTTTGAAAAATGTTAACTTTAAGAATATCTCAGAAACCTCCAATGGCTTGTCTCTTCTATGTCTGGTGCCACTGTATCCGATGACATTATCCCAAGAGTCCCTGAAAAGGCCCATATTTCAACAGCCTCTCCTCTGTTCAGTCCATACTTTGTGATGCTGTCAGAATTAGCTTCCTAAATAAACCTCATCGTGACGCTTAAAATCTGTTGGTCTGCATTGCCAAAAGCAATAATTCACACATCCCTTTAGGAATTTGAAAAATCTGGCTGGCTCAGTTGTAAAAGCGGGTGACTCCTGATCTCAGGGTCGTGAGTTCAAGCCCCACATTGGGTGTAGAGATTACTTAAAAAAAAAAAAATTTTTTTTAAACTAAAAAAAAAAATGTAAGCCAGATTATGTCACTCTTGGGGAAAAAAAAAAAAGAATTTTGAAAAAAGCTACACATGCCCAGTGCAGTAAAATGCACAAGCATTTACATATGCGTATGAACCCCTGAAACTCTTCCTTGTCTGAGAAGCCATTTCTACCCATCCCACACACATGCACAGCAATTCATGTTTATCTTTGTTTTAGCATTTAGTAAGTTGTACCATGAGGATTTCTTTTCTTTTTTAAAAAGATTTTACTTTCAACCGATATCTACACCAAATGTGGGGCCTGAACTCACGACCCCGGGATCAAGAGTCGCACGCTCCATCACGGAGCCAGGCAGGTGCCCCACTGTGACAATTTCTGTATGTTTGCTTCACCCACTAAAAAAAATAAGCAAATGCTGTGTCTTTCTCACCTTTCTTTCCCCAGTAAATAGCACAGTGCCACAGAACCACAGCAGATAGTAGATGGTCAACATTTACGGTAAGTGTGGAAGACAATGAGAGTCAAAGGTAGACGTGAGGTTAAAGGGTTCTCTCTGTTCAGGAAATTCTGATGGTTCCCATGTGTTCTTCTGTCAAAGCCACACCTTTATTCATAGCCTCAAAAGCCTGTTCTTCCTGGTCGCCTGACAGGCAATTTCCCCCTCACCTCACCTTCTCTGGACATTCTCATCCACTCTCTGGCTTCAGCTACCACATATTAGTTTCTTCCAAATCTATGTCCCCGTCCTGGATTGTTCTCTAGACTGCCCACAGTCATTGGGCCTCTCTATTTGAAGTTCCTCAAACACCTGAAATGAAATCCATTTAGGACTGAACTTCTTTTCCTTTCCACACTCTCCTACCACAGCCCCGCTTCCCTCTACACTTCCCACCTTGGTGGGAAGCAAGTGGGAAGAACACTTCAGGCAGAATGAAAAGCAAGAAGGAAGAATGAACAG
>NC_058417.1:20168079-20184220 GCF_002201575.2 Neomonachus schauinslandi
ATTATCGTTAAAATGGGGCATGAATTCAACAAACCCCCATATGCTTCTGCCCAAATTGTCCAGGAAAGAAACCTATGTGTCTAGACCCCTTTCTCTCAATGCCTATGGCCTGTTGTTTCCACCATTTAAATAGCTCTTGAATCTGACCCCCTTAATTTCTTAACAGGATTACAGCAGCTTCTTAATTGCTTTCTCTGTCTCTAGTCTTGACTTCTCCAACTCGTCCATCAACACCCATTTATTGAGCACCTACTGTATAGTGGTAACAAGAGTCCATGACCCTTCTCTCATGGAATCTCAGATAATGGGGAGTGTGGGGGAACCAGACTGTAAACAACTGTGCAGTGTGACAGGGGGTGACATAGTCTATGAAGAACAAACTAGCAGTGTAAAGGCATAGAGAGGTCTGGGGGGGTATTATTCTAGAAAACCCCTTTGAAGTTATTTGGGGCAGGGACCCCATGCAGGCATGTGGGAGAAGAACACTTCAGGCAGAATGAAAAGCAAGAAGGAAGAATGAACAGTGAGGACACGGAGGGCTACTTTATCCTATTCTTCTGGATTCCACAGGCATGGGATTGATGGTTTGTAAGGGGGCTAAGAGCAGCTTACAATTATTGAGTAGTTTACTGCATGCCAAGAGCTATGCTAAGGACTTTACATGCATTATTTCAGGCTTATTTATGTGTATCTTATTTCAGGCTTCAGCACTCCCCTGAGGTGGGCATTATCGTTAAAATGGGGCATGAATTCAACAAACCCCCATATGCTTCCATGGATCCCACCACCTGTGTTTGTCACACCCCTCTGGTATGTGATTTCTCTTTTATCCTTTACCAGTTATAGTGTAATACCCTCCAAATGCAAGATAAGATATTCACAACTCAACAAGCTTTGTGGAAGAGTGATGGCACAGTGGACCAGAGACGTAAGGGCAGCCCTCGGATGTGGCTTCCTAAGGAGCAAAGGACTGATCCATCCACAGGAGTCAAAGAAATAATTTAGTCAAGTTAGGAGAGAGGATCCTGAACTAGTTGACTTAACTTACTCCACTAGAGGTACCCCCAACTCTGGCATATTGTAAAGATGTTTTTATTTAGATATAATTCCAATAAAATGATATTTCTTATACCTGGTATATTAGAGAATCAGATGCTCCCTGGGGTGCCCTGGAACTTCGTTATAATAATTCAGTGTAAAAAAAGTTTGCTCTGGACTTCAACCAATAACAGAGAAACAAGCTCATTTAATACCTATAAGTTCAGGACCAAGTATAGCCTGCCTCCCAGTGATGTGGGGAGGGTCAGGTGAGACAGTGTATGCAGATGTCTATTGTAAGGGGTGAAAGTCATAAATTATGACATGATTTTATTATCTTATACTACCCTTGTTTAAGGAGAATCTTCCAATAAGACAGTCTTCAAATGTAAGACCACAGTCAGTACCTTAAAGAAGATTTAATTTTCGGGGTGCCTGGGTGGCTCAGTCAGTTAAGCATCTGCCTTCGGCTCAGGTCATGATCCCAGGGTCTTGGGATTGAGCCCTGCATCGGTGGGGAGACTGCTTTTCCCTCTTCCACTCCCCTTGCTTGTGTTCCCTCTCTCGCTGTCTCTCTCTCAAATAAATAAATAAAATCTTTAAAAAGAAGGTTTAATTTTTGATGCAGATGACAAGTCCTCACGGCTTTCTAGAAAAAGCACACACATACCCACTGTCTCCCTCCTCTCCCTCCCTCCTTGTTTCTGTCTCTGTTGTGTGTGCGCACACACACAAATATAGTGGTGGAATTGAGTTCTGGGGTAAGTCCAACTTTTGACAGACAATTCTGAGAAACAGCCAGAATAATGAAAGTGAGTATATCTGGGGAACAGAATAATTAGATCAGTGGTTCTCAGACCTGACGACACAGTGCACTCACCTGAGGTCTTAAACACATGTTGATGTCTAGGTCTAACCCCCGCAGATTCCATTTCATTGGTCTGGGGTGTGGCCTGGGGATCAGAATTTTTACACAACTCTCTAGGCTATTCCAACATGCAGCCAAGATTGAGAAGCCCTGAGTTAAAACACTACTGACATTTTTGATTTGGCTTTAAAGGTGGAAACTAAATAAAATCAAATTCAAATCTCCTAAGTATCAGGTTAGCAATCAAAACATGTTTTTTTTTTTTTTTCCTGGCTTGCCTGAGACTGTGGTACCTTTTCCTGTTTGTTCCTTCCTGGAACAGGCAGGATTGCAATTAAGGGAGAAGCAGTTGTGCAAATAGAAGTACAATGTGGCAGCTCCCTTCAAAGGTGCTGGTTCCTGGGTTTTTTTCTTTCTGACAGAAATGAAACAAAAGGTTTTTCTTTTTTGTATCCCCGTGGACCATACTTCGAGAGCCTCTGACATGCAGAACATACCCAATACCCAAGCTCAAGTCTTCATTATGTAGTTCCCTGCAGGGTCCCCAGGGCCTACAAGTCACTTATCCTTAAAAGGTTAAGATGAAATATTTTAGAAAACAATTATTATTGTGAGAAAGAAGTAAATAAACAAGGGAAATGGGAGAGAGAAAGCAAGAGAGCATTCTAGGCAACAAAGCCAGAAGATGCCTCGTCACATGGCTCACTTTGGCTTTGGTGTCTACAAAATCCGTAGTAAAACCCTGCAAAATATGAGAATTGGTCTTATTTATAAAATGATAATTAATTCCTTGCACGGGATTCTTATAAAGATGGAGATAGAACAGATTTAACACTTAATAAATGCATGGCATCAGGTACGTGACAAATGTTAGTTGTGCGATTTCTTTCCTCCTCTTCTTCTTCTTCTCGAGAGAGCAGGAGCTGGGGGAGGGGCAGAGGGAGAGAAGCAGACACCCCACCGAGCAAGGAGCCCGGTGCAGGGCTCTCTCCATCCCAGGACCCGGGATCATGACCCAAGCCAAAGGCAGACGCTTAACCGACTGAGCCACCCAGGCGCCCCTTCTTTCCTCTTCTTAAAATAGGGGCGCCTGGGTGGCTCAGTTGGTTAAGCGACTGCCTTCGGCTCAGGTCATGATTCTGGAGTCCCGGGATCGAGTCCCACATCAGGCTCCCTGCTCGGCAGCGAGTCTGCTTCTCCCTCTGACCCTCCTCCCTCTCATGCTCTCTATCTCATTCTCTCTCTCAAATAAATAAATAAAATCTTTAAAAAAAAAAATAGGATTTTAGTTGCAAGTGTTGTTTGTCACAAAAAGGAGGTGGTGGTAGCAGTTCACCATTGGGGCTGTGAGTCCAAGGTCTCCAAGGGTATGGGGTAACAGAGGAGCATGTGAAGCTGGCTCCATTCCCTGTGAGCTTTGTGACCTTGGGTGGGTTACTTGCCCTTCCTGAGGGGTGGTCTCCTCCTGAGAGAAAGGTACCATGGTCAGCTGAGCCTCACGGCTGCCACCGGCCTGTGCTGGAGGGGCTGGTTCACTGCTCTGCCTCCCTCACGGGCCCATGAGGCTTTGTGGGCAAACTGTGAGATGTGCTGTTGCATTGCTGGTGCCTGGAAAACGCAGAGCACGTAGTAGGTGCTCAAAAACGTTTAGTGCATCCGAGAGCTCTGATAAGACACTTACATAAAAGGAAGCCTATTGCTGCTTCAGCTTAGTGACATCTATTTCTGCAAATGCAGAGATCTTTTTATGTATATGCCTCCACTTAGGGCTTGGCTTTAAAAGGATCTTGTTCCTGGCAATCTGACCTCTGGATCAATATGGTGGTGCTGTACTAATTTTCTTATACTTCAGTGGTTTAAAGGCTTGTGTTTCCTTAACAAGATAGCTCTTTAAAGGAGTCATAAATTGGTTCTAATGATTGTTGCTTTCAGATACTGATTTCGTGCATCTTTTACATTTGTAATTGGATTTTCAAGTATAGTACTGACGAAAATGGACTCTACCTTGTGCCCCAGCGCACTGACTTTTGACATTATAAATCAGTTTGCTTAGTAGTTTAACGTAAGTGGTGGTCTCTAACTGATGTGACAGAAGGCATTTACTTCTAAACGCATGTCAGGAAAGCAATCAGTTGGGTAGCTCTGAAATTCTGACTTCTTCCTCTCTTATTAAAACAGAAAATTAGAGAACATGGCTAAATGTCACATTTCTTAGAAGTATTTTCAAGCCACGTGGCTCATTCGAATCCAATAATAAAATCGTTGAGTGCTAAAAAAAATCATAAGGAGAGTGGAAAGATTGTTTCATTGCCTAAACCAGCAGAGCAAGAAAGGATTCTTGAAAAATTAAACTGAAACCTTAATATCTGTATCTTTTAAAAATTCTTCTTTAACAGAGACATCATTGTTTTCTAAGAACGGAGGTTTCCAAATATCTAATATTACTAAGCAACTCTTTTTGTTTTAACAGGCAAAAATGTAAATATTTGCACAAGATGTTTGAAATAATACAGATTCCGGGACCTGCTGAGAATTAATTAGGAAGGTAAATTTATTACCTACATAAATAAATAAACCTGAGTGCCACTCCATGTCTGACATTAAAGGGTTATATACTTTCCATTAAAGAAGACTAATAAATACTGACGATAGAGGCTTGAGGGAGGGGAGCAGGCTGGCACACACCAGCTCAGGCGGTGCCAGACGTCAGCTGACCACCTTCATTGAGATTACCATGGAAACACCTTCTCCTGGGACACTGCCAGGAGGGGAGGGTGCTTTAGAAACAGTGATGAGGAGCAGAGCCCACAGCGATGGATTTCAGCAGGGCTCACCCCTGTACACATTACAAGGACAATCCATCTTCCAAATGAAATGATAGCTTTCTAGTGAGTCAAGACCAGACAGAGTAATAAAGCATGAAGCCTGGCATAATTACAACCCATTTACCTCTACAAAACATTCACATCACTTCAGATCATTGTCTCTTTTCTCGCCCTTGCTTGCCTGTATTCTCCACAGAACGAAAGGAGGTATTTGTTAATTAATTGGCTACTTCCTTGGCCATCAAGCCCACACCAATAAAAAGGGACTATATCAAACAGCATTAGTGGACAGATTCAAACATTCTTCAAACCAACCCACCGGGCAAAACTAACAAAATTCACCACAAAAGGGTAAGAGGCGTTCCAGCCTAGGTCGAGTTAAATATTTCAGTTTATACAGTCTCACCTCAAACCAGTGAACAGATTTTATGTTTACGCAGATTAAACTCGATCTTGGCAACCAGCTCCCTGAGTGCTGGCTGGGGTGAGTCCATGTCCCTATGAACTCACACGGCACAAGCTCATTGATTGAGGCGACTTGCCTCAGCCATGGGGTGCAATCTTTTCCAGCCAATTATAGTGATCTCTAGGATGATTCTCAGAGTTAAAAGGCTGTGATCAAAGTTCTGTATACAATATTACTAATTAGGTAGGTTACTTCTTGACTGTTCTCCATATCAAGCCTAGCAACCCTGAGTCTCCCAGCTTTGCAAAATATTCAAATTCTGACCCTCCTATCCCCTGTAAAAAATTTTAACCTTTCTTGACATTGGAAATGCTTTAATTCAATATCACAACTTACAAATACAGGGTAGACAGGGACTCAAGGGGGATGATGCTAATCTGACAGTAACACAGAATCCAGCTGGCTGAAGCGCTATCCCAACTCTGTACTATTTGTACAAAGAAAGCCACTCTGTGGCTAAGAAAGGAGTCACCTGCAACTTGAATGTCTCATTCTCAGACTGCTGTTTTTAATTACCTGACCATGCCATTTGTGAGAACAGTGTTTATTGAAACTCATCTCAAAACCTGTCATGATTTCCTATTTTTATATTTCCTACAAAGAGTGACTGAAATCACTGCTAAATGATAAACCAGCTGAATAATTTTTGCTAATGGAAGAGAAAAAAGGTGCCAAATTTATATTTTAATTATATTTTGTTTAGGTTTGCATGAGTATCAGTCTTTGTCTCTTGAAAACAAACCAATTAATGACAGAGAGCTGGGAAGTGATTCCTGTAGAGATTAGCTGGGACCCCAGAGTGTGCTGAGCTATGTAGTTTAGGGTAACAGAAGAATACTTGATACTGCTACATGCCTGTTAGAATGGCTAGAATTGAAACAAACTGATAGTAGACAGTGAAAATTGGTGAAGATGAACTCTTATTCACTGCTGGTAGGAATGCAAAATGGTACAGCTACTTTGAGAGACAATTTGGCAGTTCATATAAAGCCAAACTTGATGTAGCAATTGCATGGGTAGGTATTTACCCAGATGATTTGAAAACTGAATAAATACAAAAACCTGCATGTGACTGTTTAGCAGCTTTATTCATAATGGCCTCAAACTGGAAGCAACCAAGATGTCCTTCAATAGGCAGATGGATAAACAAACTATGGCACATTCACACATTGGAATATTATTCAGCAATAAAAAGAAATGAGCCACGGAAAGACATGCGAGAACCTCAGATACCTATTGCTAAGTTAAAGAAGCCAATCTGAAAAGGTTACAAAGTATATGATTCCAATTATGTGATATTCTAGAAAAGGCACAATTACAGAAACAGTAAAATGATCAGTGGTTGCCAGGGTTTGGGGGAGAGAGCTAACAGTTGTAGAAATAAATAAGAAATATCAAGCTTTCCCTCCCTGGCTGCCTGAGGACTGACTGCCATTATGCACAACACAGTAACTATCTGAACCAGGAAGTTCATGACGAACTGACAACTTTAGCAGAAACACCCTCCACCCCAGAAGGGCAACGTAGTACTTAAGATAGAAATTTGGGACAAACTGGCCAAAACATACAAGACCACACCAGGTGTCATCTTTGTATTTGGATTCAGAATGCATTTTGGTGGTGGCAAGCCAATTGGCTTTGGCACGATTTATAATTCCTTGGATTACAGAAGGAAAATGAACCCAAACATAGACTTGCAAGACATCGCCAAATGAGAAGAAAAAGACCTCAAGAAAATAGCAAAAAGAACACGAGAACAGAATGAAGGTGGTCAAGGGGACTGCAAGGGCCAATGCTGGCGCTGGCACAAAGAAGTAAAAATTCTGTGGTGGCTCTGGGGACCTGCAGGGACTATGTAGACTGTAGACTTTTCGAGAGAGGATTAAGCTGTAAAAACTTTAAAAAAAAAAATCAAGAAGAAAGTATTGGAAGAATTTGGTTATGCAAACAGACTGGGAAAAGAAACTGAAAATAACAGGTATTGATAGAATGATGGGCAACATATCAATATGTAATTATTTGATGGTGATATTTATCTTTATTTTTATGCTAAATTCTAGTTGTTCACAGGAAAAACATAGGGTATCTATTCTAAAAGCGGTCAGAAATTTAGACCACAGTGGGGAAAACGTAATAGTAGCTTGGCTACAATGAAACATCCAAAGATGATCCACAAGGCAGAGCTGGCTATTCTTATGCCACTTTTGTTGAGATGCAAGGTATCATCTCAAGAATGTGGAAGCGTACTGTGCAAATAAAATTAACACCTCCTGATTTAACTGCTGGTTAATAGGAAATACAGGGACTAGGAGAATAAATTAAATGAACCATGAGGAAACAGACAAATCCAGATGAGACCAGTTCTGGACTCTAAAAAGTCAATGTCATGCATACCATGTGTTGGTGGGAATGTGGAGAAACCAGAAATCCCATGTGCTGGAGAGAATGTAAAATGGAGCAGCCATTTTGGAAAAGTTTGGTAGTTTCTTACAAAGTTAAACAAATGCCATATGATGGAATAATTCCCCTCCTAGATAGCCACCCAAGAGAAATAAAAGCATATACCCATATAAAAACTTACATGCAGATGCACCTAGCAGCCAAATGTCCATCCACTGGTGCATGGAGAAATGAAATATGGTCTATCCATGCAATGGAGTAGGACTCAGCAGTGAGATGAACAAACCAATGACATAAGGCACAACCTAGATGAACCTCGAAAACATACTGAGTGAAGGAAGTCACACACAAAACAATACGTGCTGCATGATTCCGTGTATATCAAGTTTCTAGAAAACGTAAAAGGATAGGCTGAAGTTGGGAGTGAGGATTTACTGCAAATGGGCACAAGAGAACTCTCTCAGGTGATGGAAATGTTCTAAAACTGGATTGTGTGATGTTTGCACAACTGCATAAATTTACTAAAAGTAACTGAATGGTACCTTACAATGGGTGAATTTTATGGTAAGTAAACGTATTAGCTTGCTAGGGCAGCCATACAGAGCCACACAGAACGGATGGCTTAAACAAGTTCTGGAGGCTAGAAGTCCAAGATCAAGGTGTGGAAGGGTGCAGTTCTTCTGAGGCCTCTCTCCTTGACCTGGGGATGGCTGTCTTCTCTCTCCATCCTCACGTGGTCTTGCCTCTTCTTATAAGGACACCACTCATACCAGATTAGGGCCTACCCTAATACCTCATTGTAACCTAATTACTTCTTTGAAGACCCTATCTCCAAATACAGCCACATTCTGAGGTTCTGGGGGTTAGGGCTTCAACCAATGAATTTTGGGGGAGCAACAGTTCAGCCATTATAGCAAATAATAATTTAATAATGCTGTTTTAAAAAGTCAACATCATGAAAAAAAGGATGTGTGTGTGGTGGTACAGTTCTGGACTAAAAGAGATGTAACTCTAAAATATGAACCTAGGTAGTATTTTTAAAAATAAGTATAAGACATTCTTTGAACAACTGAAGATATTTGAATATGTCCTGGATATCAGATGACATTATGGAAATGTTATTTTCTTAGATACGAAGATAGTATTGTGGTTATGAAGGAGAAAGTCCTTATTCTTAGGAGAATGCATACAGGATTATCTTAGTGGCAAAGCATCATCAAAGAGAGATAAAACAAATATAGCAAAAAATAAACCCTCATTGAATCTAGGTGGAGGGCATTAGGGTATTCCCTGTACTATTCTTTCAACTTCTCTATACATTTAAAAATTTTATAATGCAAAGTCAGAGGGATGGGATTAGCATTGAACTCTGAGGAGACAGGAAGTTCTCAAGACAAGAAAGACCCTCTACCGAAGATTTCCTTTACTCCTTTTCTTCCTTGCTAATTGAAGTAGAAAATGTATCCTTCTAAAGCACATACCCAGTTATAGTTTTCTCTAAGTGAGAAATGGTTAGTGTTTCTACTGTTTCTGCTACGTAAAATCTAGAAGAAAACACTAACATAGATTTTAGAATTTTTAAAGTTTGACATGGAAGAGGCCAAGACACATGGGTATAGCTCATTTAAAATAACAAATGACAAGTAAAGATCTTTTTTTTTTTTTAAGATTGTATTTATTTGAGAGAGAGAGTGAGAGAGCACAAGCAGGGGGAGTGGCAGAGGGAGACGGAGAAGCAGGCTCCCCGTCGAGCAGGGAACCTGATGTGGGGCTCGACCCCAGGACCCTGGGATCATGACCTGAGCCGAAGGCAGATGCTTAAATAACTGAGCCACCCAGGCACCCCAAGATCTTTTTAAAACAGTATTAGCAAACAGGTGACCTGTGGGCCTACAGATGTGTCTTATTTGGCTTGCATGGCATTTAATCAGGAGACTTACATAAAATACAGACTTCAGCTTTTTCTAGGTGAATCCAAAGACTTGGCATACTGGACTCAGGCATGGCCACATGGACCATAGTGGAGTGGTGACTGCCCCATGACAGGGTATGGGCTTCATTCACTTCTGAACCTATCAGACCCCCAAAGGAATCTGACAGTTTGACAAAGAAAATGAATAAATGTTAAGTTGTTGCTTCTGATGAGATCTGCTTTACCACCATGCTCAGCTCTCTTTCCATTCATATGGATGTAGCTAGTGAGAACAATACGTTGGGAGGAAGGTGAAATTGAAGGGAAAGGATCTGGATATGAATGAGTGGTGCTAGGCCAGTTTATCCACATGAGGAAACATGAATGAAGGGCTATATAGCCTCACATACACATGAAAATCAATACTAAGTGGACTGTGGATATCAGTGTGAAAGGTAAAGTAACGAAGTTGTACAGAATATACCAGAAAAGAATACCTTCATGACCTTGGGATAGGGAATGATTTCCTAAACAAAAACAAAACTGCATCAACCTCAAAGGAAAAAAGTGGTAAGTTGAGCTACATTAACATAAAACATTCTGTTCCAAGACACCATTCAAAGAATGAAAAGTCAAGTCACAGAGTCAGAGGAAATATCTGCAACACCTTTAACTGCCAATGGGCACTTATGCAGAATACAGAAAGAACTAGAAATCAATTTTTAAAAGACAACTGAATAGAAAAATGGGCAAGAGATTTGAACAGGCATTTCACAAAAGGCATCTAAATGACCCCACACAAAGAGGTGCTAGACCTTCTTAGTAATAAGGCAATGCAAATAAAAACCACAATCCATATCTATCAACAAATGAATGGATAAAGATGTGGCATATATACATAATGGAATATTATTCAGCCATGAGGAAGAAGGAAATCCTGCCATTTGCAACAACTAGGATGGACCTTGAGGGCATCATACCCAATGGAAAAAGAAAATAAACCAGACAAAGAAATACTATATGATCTCACCTACATGTGGAATCTAAAACAGCTGAACTCAGAAACAGAGAATGGAGTGGTGGTTACCAGTGGCTGGAGAGTAGGGGAAATGGGAGATGTTGGACAAAGGGCACAAACTTCCAGTTATAAGATGAATAAGTTCTAGGAAACTACTGTACAGCAATGGTGATGATACCTAATAATGCTGTATTACATACTTGAAAGTTGCTAAGTGAGTAGACTTTAAATACTCTCGCCATGAAACAGAAATGGTAATTCTGTGGTGTGATGGAGCTATTGGCTAATGCTATGGAGGTGATCATTTTGCAATATATATCAAATCCACCCGTTATATACTTTACACGTAAACAATGTTATATATCATTTATATCTCAAGAAAGCTGGGAAAAGCCCCTACAATGTGTAACTACCACATACCTACCAAAATAGCGACCATTTAAAAGACCATCTGTAGCTGGTATTGGGGAGGACATGGGAGCACCTGGAACTGTCGACAGATGTTGGTGGAGGTGTAAGTCAGTGCAACTGCCTTGGAAACCTGGAATTATCTACAACAGTTTCCCTCCTGGGTATCTGTTCAGCGTAAATGTATGCACGTAAACACTAAAAGATGTGCATAAGAATAAAAAAAAAATCTCAAACATCCATCAATGCATGAATGGATACACAAATTGTGGTATATTTTCACAAGGAAATACTACAGAACAATGAAAATGAGCAAGCTAGGGTTAGATGAAATAACATGGAGAAATCTCACAAATATATAGCGCTGAAAGAAGCCACACAAACAGGGATACAAAGAGTTTTATTTCATTTGAATGAAGTGCGAAATTATGTCTTTGAGAAGGAAGGAAGAGATAGTGACTTGGAGGGAACACGAAGGGTGTCATGAGATCATGGCCTCTGGCCTGTATCTTGACTTTGGTGACGGTTACATGGGTGAATTCACTTTGTGATCATTCATCAAGTTCTACCCTTAAGATTTGTGTACTTTTCTGCATGTGGGGTACACATTACTAAAAAAGTTAAAATACTTGCTCAGATGTGAACAGCTGGTAGGGGACACACCACATGCCAATAAGATATCCCAAGGGTCTGCTAATCCAGTGATCTCAGATTTACTTAAATTATCCCAAGCCTCATGAAAAAGTTTGAAAATCTCTGTTCTCATGGGATGCTGTCACCAAAAATGGAATAAAACAGCAAAGATATATTAAGTTCCAGTTCAGACACTCATTTTCAAAGAGAAACAGGACTGGGACTGTTTCGTGTTTTGACACAGGGTATTAATAATATTGTTCTGACCTGTTAGAAATATGGTAAGAGTGAATAATGGGGCAATGGCAGAGAAGATTTCTAAGTCATAAAGTGAAAAATGGTTATCCTTGTTTTTTCTTTTTGATTTTAATTTTAGTTCTCTCTTTAAATGTTGTTTTTAATTCTTTTTTTAAACTGAGGGTTCTAGAGGGGAGGGGAGTGGGGGAGTGGGTTAGCCTGGTGATGGGTATTAAAGAGGGCACATACTGAATGGAGCACTGGGTGTTATATGCAAACAATGAATCATGGATCACTACATCAAAAACTAATGATGTAATGTATGGTGATTAACATAATAAAAAAAGAAAAAAAAGAAAAGCAAAAAAAAAGAGATTTATTTATTTTAAAGAGAGAGAGCGTGTGCCCACACATGAGAGCAAGTGAAGGCATGGGCAGGGGAAGGGAGTGGGAAAAGCAGACTCCACACTGAGCGTGGAGCCCTATGCAGGGGCTTGATCTCACGACCCTGAGGGTCATGACCTGAGCCAAATCAAGAGTTGGATGCTCAACCAACTGAGCCACCCAGGCGCCCCCCTAAATGCTGTTTTAAATTCTGCAACATGTTTTGTTTTTAAGTTGACAGAAACTGATCAGAAACAATACAACAGATAAAGATCTGATGAATTCTTATCTTTAAAAAATAATTTAGGGATACTGCCAGTGCAGTAGAGTGTTGACTGCAGGGTAACAGCTTCCTGAGGTGTTGGAGACGTTAAAATATATATGAAACAGATTGTCTCATGAGCAGTCAATGAACTTAAAGTCTGTGGACTTCCCTCTGTCCTACAGAAAACACATACACACGTATCATACATTACCACACACATGATAATTTGAAAATATACCACTCAACCACACGGCTTAAAGAGGAACTCATAATGGAAATGACAAAATAATTAGAATTGAACAACAAGGACAGTACCGCATATTCTAACATGTGAACGTCAGCTCAAGCCATTTCTAAACACAAATTTATGTCTTTGATGCATTTTTAAAAAGTAAAATTTTAAAATGAGAGCAGCTAATCCCTCAGTTCAAAAAGCTAGAAAAAGAACCAACAGAGTAAATCTAGAGACTGGAGAAGGAAAAACAAGAGCAGAGGTCAATGAAAAGGTAATGAAATCAATACAATAGGTTTCTAGCAAAATTGACCTTGGAAAAAATGAGAAGCAGCACATCTGATCAATATGAGGAACACAGAGGGTATGTAACAGAGGTAGAGTTTAGAGCTTTCCACCCTGGGCCATCCCCAAGGTTACTGGCTTTCCTGAAATCAGGTGCCCACCCTGGTTTAGTTAGTGGCTTCTTCTCCCCCGAGGAACAGCGGAGGGTTGCCTCTCCGAGCGCAAGGGAGCGGGACGTACTCTTCTTTAGATGGAGGAGAGAGCAAATGTGACTGTATATGTTCCACACACTGTACAGTAATGGTTCGTGTGTCATCATGTGTCCAAATCTCCCCGGGGCTTCAGTGATCACCTGCCTCGTTTACTTCACCTTTCTCTTTGGCTTACCCTCCCTCCTCTATCCTCCTTCACAGATAGCTTTCTTCCTCCCCCCTTTTTTAGATTTTATTTTTAAAAAGATTTTACTCATTTGAGGAGAGAGTGCAGAGTGAGAGGGCATGAGTGGGGATGGGTAGGGGCAAAGGCAGAGGGAGAAGCAGACTCCCTGCCGAGCAGAGAGCCCGATGTGGGGGCTCGATCCCAGAACCCTGGGATCATGACCTGAGCTGAAGGCAGATGCTCAACCGACTGAGCTACCCAGGCGCCCCTTTCCTCTGCCTTTACTGAGTATATATAACACGCATTCAGTAGAGTACATAAATCTCAAGGAGACTGCCTGATGAATTTGAACATATGTATACACAAGTGTAACTACTATCAGCTCAAGCTACGGAGCTGGTCATTTCCAGCTCCCAGAAGGCTCTTTCTTTCCTCCCTGCTCATGTCTGTGTCTTAGCTGTTCCTTGTGCCCCGAATACTTTTCCTCCAAGTAAACATATGGCTCATTCCTTAGGTCCTTCAAGTCTCTGCTTAAATGTCAACTTTTCAGTGAGGCCTGATCACCCTATGTGAAATTACAACCACTCTCACATCCTCTATCTTCCTTCCTTATTCTATTTCTTCCCTTATCCCCTCCTAATGGATTATATGATGTGCATGTGTGTATATACACGCATGTGTACATACACATATATACACACATATATACATAAACGTAGAGTCCGCTGCTCCCCACTGAAGTTCCATAAGAACAGAAATTTTGACTATTTTAACGCTTCCATGCCACAATACCTATATGTCTGGCACATAATAAGTTCTCAGTAATCACTTATTGAATGAAGAGTTTAGTCACTGAGACTGTAAAGGTTGTAACGAGACAATCTGGTTATAGCTGGCTAAAACCCCAAATGAAGGTAATTCCTGCACCGCTGTTCTAACTCAGGTATAACTCCCCATTATGCGAGTCTCCTGAAGTCTCTGTTCATCGCACCTCAAGACCTAGCAGAAAGAAATGAGCACGAGGATGCTGCCAGAAACCACTCTCAGATGGGATGTGCTCCTGTTTGCAGCCCGTCAACAAGGAAGAGGAGCTCTCCACCCAGTATGCAGAGCCCGGTCTGTAGGGAGGAAGCAGTCACTTACCCGATCACAGCTGAGCCCCTGGAGGCTGGCAGATGTGCCCCTTAGAGTTAAGTGCCTGGGGCACTTAGGTGCTCCTGCTTTATACAAGTTCAATGGGTTGGGAGGTGTAAAGATAGTAAACTGGTTGAGTACTTTTTTATTTTTTTAAAATTAAAAAATTTTTTTTATTCTTATGTTAATCCCCATACATTACATCATTAGTTTTAGATGAAGTGTTCCATGATTCATTGTGCATAACACCCAGTGCTCCATGCAGAATGTGCCCTCCTCAATATCCACCACCAGGCTAACCCATCCTCCCACCCCCCTCCCCTCTAGAACCCTGTTTGTTTTTCAGAGTCCATCGTCTCTCATGGTTCGTCTACCCCTCCGATTTCCCCCGCTTCATTCTTCCCCTCCCGCTACCTTCTTCTTCTTTTTTTTTTTCTTAACATATATTGCATTATTTGTTTCAGAGGTACAGATCTGAGATTCAACAGTCTTGCACAATTCACAGCGCTTACCAGAGCACATACCCTCCCCAGTGTCTATCACCCAGTCACCCCATCCCTCCCACCCCACCCCCCACTCCAGCAACCCTCAGTTTGTTTCCTACAATTAAGAATTCCTCATATCAGTGAGATCATACGATACATGTCTTTCTCTGTTTGACTTATTTCACTCAACATATTACCCTCCAGTTCTATCCACGTCGTTGCAAATGGCAAGATCTCATTCCTTTTGATGGCTGCATAATATTCCATTGTATATATATACCACCTCTTCTTTATCCATTCATCTGTCCATGGACATCTTGGCTCTTTCCACAGTTTGGCTATTGTGGACATTGCTGCTATAAACATCGGGGTGCACGTACCCCTTCGGATCCCTACTTTTGCATCTTTGGGGTAAATACCCAGTAGTGCAATTGCTGGATCATATGGTAGCTCTATTTTCAACTTTTTGAGGAACCTCCATACTGTCTTCCAGAGTGGCTGCACCAGCTTGCATTCCAACAGTGTAGGAGGGTTCCCCTTTCTCTGCATCCCCCCCAACATCTGTCGTTTCCTGACTTGTTAATTTTAGCCATTCTGACTGGTGTGAGGTGGTATCTCATTGAGGTTTTGATTTGGATTTCCCTGATGCCGAGTGATATTGAGCACTTTTTCATGTGTCTGTTGGCCATTTGGATGTCTTCTTTGGAAAAATGTCTGTTCATGTCTTCTGCCCATTTCTTGATTGGATTCTTTGTTCTTTGGGTGTTGAGTTTGATGAGTTCTTTATAGATTTTGGATACTAGCCCTTTATCTGATATGTCATTTGCAAATATCTTCTCCCATTCTGCCGGTTGCCTTTTGGTTTGGTTGACTGTTTCCTTTGCTTTGCAAAAGCTTTTTATCTTGATGAAGTCCCAATAGTTCATTTTTGCCCTTGCTTCCCTTGCCTTTGGCGATGTTTCTAGGAAGAAGTTGCTTCGGCTGAGGTCGAAGAGGTTGCTGCCTGTGTTCTCCTTTAGGATTTTGATGGACTCCTGTCTCACATTGAGGTCTTTCAACCATTTGGTGTCTATTTTTGTGTGTGGTGTAAGGAAATGGTCCAGTTTCATTCTTCTGCATGTGGCTATCCAATTTTCCCAACACCATTTGTTGAAGAGACTGTCTTTGTTCCAT